>NW_012267240.1:17437103-17464381 GCF_000151885.1 Dipodomys ordii
AATAACTAGTATATGTCTGAGTCAAGCAGAAAAGGTCAGATAAGTTGATGTTAGGGAAATGAACCCTAAGATATGTATTCAAATGTTTTTTCTCTCATGCGATTGTTTCTAACACATTTATAAGATTATTTCTTTGTTGCTTTGTATGTCCCTCCCCCACAGTATAACCTCTGCTTTTACTGTATTTGATGTTGGTATAGTCTGTGGAGGGGAAGGGAAAAAACAAATCATTTAAATAGGGATACAGGTGGACACATTACAACAATGAGACGTACAAGTCGATATGTCGAAGACGAACTTTACAACTTTGGTGGGGGTGGAGGAGGAGGGTTAGGTGGGATGGGAAGGGTAAACAAAGGAGTAGGCTACAATGCTTGATAAGAAATGTACTCATTATCTTGTCCATGTAATTGTAACCCCTCTGAACAGTATTTTCACAATAAAAAAAGAATTAAATAAAAAGAAAAGAAAACACTTCTCAGCAAGATGGCCTCTGTACGCTATAAAGCAACTGAGACAAGAGCCAGATAAGTTCTGGTCTGGTACCATTTATCATTCGTATAGTAGCTCTTCTGCCAACCCGAGCCTCGTCTTCCCCAACCATGAGTCCAAGAGCCGCTCCTAGATCCATCTGTTTTGCTTCTCCTCATCCCTGTTTTCCAGTGTTATGAATCTCCCTCTGCTTTCACCTCTCATTTAAATGCAGACTGTTTGCCTTTCCACCTCTGCAAAAGGGCTTTATGTGTTGCTTCGAAATTAGATTTGAGCAGTGCTTGCCCTCTAAGTAAATAATAACCACAGAACCCAGCCAGTATAATCCAGCCAAGGTGTATTAAATCAATGATGCTATATTCCACACTGTGTAACACCCTCCACTGCGGGACTGCAGCTAGCCATTCTGTCTGGAACAGCTCGTGATGAATCATAGAGATGCAACCTACTGAACGCTCAAGTGAGGCCACCAGTGTCTCCCATCTCTCCCCTCCCTTTTGCTCCCTCCCTTACCCCACCCCTTTCTGCCAGATATAATGATATCTGTCAGGGTCTCTCCCTTCTCTGAGCTTGGTTTAATATCTACTTATCAAGTAGAAAATTCATTTGAGAACTATTTTCAGAGCCAAGTATGCAGATTTCCACAAGGATATATTAGCTATATTACTTTTATCCAATGAAATAAATCTCTCACCCTGCAATAAGCCGAGCATGTAGGAGAGCCAGCAGCTTCTCAACTGGGTCTACATGGATGCACAACAGTGTGGAACTGCACAAGTGATGAAGGGACTGAGCAGAAAGCAGAATAAAGCAGGCCTAGCAGAAACCTCAGCTAGGGGTCTGCCAGTCTGTCTAGAGTACCAAAAGATTATTTTAAATATGTCATTTCACAAAAGTTTAGCATCTATCAGGCTCAGACATCAGGTGAGTTGTAGCCTTGCAAAGTCAACTGGACTCCCTCATTTGGACATTTTCAGGACCCCCACATGCACCATTTCCAAACCAGACCTCACCACCTGTCCCTCACTGCGCCAGGGAGTTTGGATTTCTGATCTCACTTGACGCCTTTGTTTATACTGTCACTCACACCAGAGGACCCAGATCTGTCCTAGAATCCCAGCTCCCCCCTGTAACAGCTTCCCACGGCAACATCTTGCTTCCACCCTTTCTGTCCCTCTATTCCAGTTCCATGGCCCCTGTCTGAATTGCTGATGCTTCACCCCACAATCACCAAACTCTGTTCTGCCATGTAACAAGTCCTGCCAGCCCCCTCCAATTTATTCATCCAGATTACACAATCAACCGTGAAATGCTGATCAAATTGCTCCTATCATGAAAGCCCATTGGTGGATGTTGACACAGTGAAGCTCAGGGTCCCAAGCTGAGTCTACAAGGGCCTCCACAATCCTTCCTCTTAAATTAGTTTCCCTTTGCTTCACCTTGGACCTTGTTCCCCAAAGAACCCTGCCTCCACCTTCTAACTGCCTCTCTGTCAGTGTGTAGACCCATAATGTTGACCCCCTTCCTCCATCCCACCCAGCAGAGAGACTAAGCATCCCAGCCCTTGAACTCCTGGGCCAAGCTTCTATCACATCAACAACTTTATTGTACTGATTAGTAACAAAGTGGAGGTCTCCGAGAGAGCAAGAATTGCATCTTAAACTTAATAGCTAGTCGCACAGAGCTTGAAGCATGGTGGGGATTTGTAAATGTTTGATACAGGAGTGAAGGTCTTCCTTCCTTGCTCCCCCAGTTCTGGGGCTGTCCCCAATCTGCTTTTGCTCAAGACTAATGCTCTACCACTTGAGCCATGGCTCCATTTCTGGCTTTTTCTATGTATGTGGAACTGAGGCATTGAACCCAGGGCTTTGTGTAGGCCAGGCAAGCACTCTACCACTAAGCCACATTTCCAGCCCTACCAAGGGCTTCCTTTGAAGAATGTTTCCACACTGCATCCCTCATGGATACTATACTTTTCTGCCAGCTGTTCAGGGCATGCAATCATTTGTAGAAGATCCAAAAATGAAATCAGTATAGGAAATACATCACTTCTTATCCCCTGAGAAACCATCTCTTCGTTCCTTACTGCAGAAAGAGGAGTCATGCTTCAAGGCATTCCAAACAAACAATGAAAACAAGTTATTCCAAATTCCCAACTCTCCATGCCCCATCCCAGGACATGATCCTGAGTAATGCACCGGGTAGAGACAGTAATAGAAGCAGAAGGAGTCGGGTATAAACCAACATCGACTTATAAAGTTTATATCCATGCCCCCGGCCCCTGAGGGTGCAGAACGGCACTAAGCAGAGAAACGGATTTCCTCAGCTCTTGGCTTCTAAGGGAGTCATGGAAGAATAAAGCTGATACCTGAAGTTCAGCAGCCAACCCCTGTTAAAGCTGAGCCTTTGGAAGACTCTGGGAGCAGAGTTGCAGAGTTGCATCTGCAACTTCATGTCACCAGTGTATAACTTCTTGGAGCATGGATTTCATATTGGAAATTTAAATAAATGTTTCATTCATATAGTGTTTCCCTGCTTGATGCTAATGTTCCTAATTTGTTTTCTCAGACCCTCTTCCATACACTCATTTCCTACAATCCTCCTCAGGACAATCTAAGACTCTGGATTCCTAATAGATGACTCAGAGAAACTAAAAACCAAGTAACCAACCAACCAAATAAGCGAAAATCCTACACCAAAAAGCTCCTAAGATTTATTCATTATGGAGCACACGGCACAAAAGGCTGCAGGTTTGTCTTCAAGTCTCCCACAGACCAGAACAGGATAAACCATCCTCTCCACCTCCGACACAAGGGATTTGGTCAGCATCCTTCAGTGGGGAAATGAGGAGTGGCTTATGGCGGGAAGAATGTGGGGATCTTGACATCTTGTTGTGAGGCCCCAACAAGCTTGCTCCCATTCTGCTTTGTCTGTCTGTACCGAGGCTCTTGCTATGTGTTCATTCCAAATCTCCCACCTTTCAAGGATATTTTGAACACCTTTTATTAATAGCAACTCAAAAATTTCCAGAGCACATTGTTGAAGCACATGCCAAACATGTAAAAGTAGGTACCATATAAGGGTTGTTTCCCCTACACATTCTGAAAGGACTAATCCTGATGGTGCAGTGGAGGTAGGGCTGGATCCAACACATCAAGGTCATCCTGAGGCAGATCCAGCCCAGCAACGATTGTGTGTGTGTGTATATATACACACACAGACACACACAGACACATGTGTAATATACATATACATTATGTTATATACATAATGTACATACACATGCACATATATATATATTCTGGAGGGAATGAGATTTTTATTTGGCTCTAGTATATGTACATGGGGAAGAAGCGCGAGTGTGTGTGTGTGTGTGTGTGTGTGTGTGTGTGAGAGAGAGACAGAGACAGAGACAGAGACAGAGACAGAGAGATACCAAGAGGTGGAACACTAACACAGCCATGGAAATGTGCAGGTGCCTAGGCTCATGGCTGTGGCAGAGAATAGGAAAAAAATAAAAGCCATCACAAGGTAGAGAACCCATACCAGAGAGGTGAGCCCTTGGGCTCTGCCACCTAAGAGCTGCAAGGGGGGGGGGCACTCTGGATATGGACCCTCATTGGTGGCTCTATCTCATGATATAAGAAAGCAATGACAATGACAGTGGTAGTGCTCACAGTAGCGGTGGCAGCATTTACTGTGTACTTCAAGTGCAGCCACGCAGCTGGGAGCACTTCATGAACACATGGCGAGCACCCTGACAGTCAATGCTTGAAGACATAGCAGGTGTAAAGAAAAAGTCTTGCAAGTACTCCATGGATGAGAGCCCTGGGGCCCTGGCCGGGGGTTGGTGGTAGGGGGATAGCACTGGTCCTGCCCTGCAAGATGCCCATGCAGGCAGCCAGGGGAGGGAGGCGCCCTCTCCATGCACTTACTTTCTCAGCACGGCAATCTCGTTCTCTATACTGCTCTCTTTGCCCTTCAGCGCCTTCTTGGGGATGCACTTCACCGCGAAGAGCTTTCCAGTTGCTTTCTCTTCAGCTAAAACCACTTCAGAAAAGGCCCCGCTGTGAAGAGAGAGGGAGAAAAAAGCAGGTTGTGTCAGAAGAGGGGGGTTCTACAATGGCTCCTCTGAGCCCAGGACCAATATCTGAGTGACCGCCACCCTTCGCGCAGCAGGGCTCACTACTAATACACAGGGCAATGAGCCATCATGCAATAGGACAGTGGAAGCCCACAAGGGTTGGCTACTTGGCATTCTCTGTCCCCAGTCAACTATGATTGGAGACAAACTCTGCTGAATCAATGGTAACCAATGATATTGTCAAGAGTGGGCCCTGGGGCCCATATTCTTCAGTCACAAACTGAGAGATGCCAAAGCAAGAGTACTACTCCCTAAAGCAGCTCCTCCTCCAGAGAAAGAAAGAATTCCTGGCATATATCAGCCCTGCTCAGGGACACATAGACTAGCAAGTCATGCTAAAATTCTTCCATTTCCCACAGGCCCTTACGCCCACAGTAAGGTTCAGAACGTTTCACAAGCATTGAATTAATTCTTCTAGATAGGTAGGGATGTAATTACAGTATAAGTTGGTGCAACATGTGGTATTGACACAGGATTAATTAATTGGTAAGGGTAAGCAAGTTTTCATTAAGCAGCTATTTCCTTTCCAAACCAAATAAATAAACAAAGAAACCAGGGTTGGGGCGGGGTGGGTTGGGGGGGTCTTGCCTGCTTGCAAATAGAAATTTAGCTCTGAGAAGGGAAGGAGCTCATGCAGGAATCTTAGCTACTCAAGAGGCTGAGATCTGAGGATCATGGTCCAAAACCAGCCTGAACAAATATGTGTGACCCTTATCACTAATTAACCAGCCATAAACCAGAAGTAGAAATAGAACGCCAGCTGTGAGTAAAAAAAAAAAAAGCTGAGTGAGAGAATGAGTCCCAGAGTTCAAGTCTTATTACTGTGGGGGAGGGGAAAGAGGGAGGGCAAAGAGGAAGAGGAAGGAAAAGGCAGGGGGTAGGAAGAGGGAGGGGATGGGAGGGACTTAACAATGGTGATGTTTTCCCAGGGCAGAACTCCCCTCCGAGACAGACTCCTACAAAGTCCCCCAGAATTTCAAGCAGGTTCTCAGCTCACAGGCCAAGGAAACACTGAGTTGTCTCTGTCCTCAGACTTTCACGAGCCACCTCTAGAGACTCTAGGGATGCCTTCCACACAACTGTTATCGAAGACAAACTCTCCTCTAGCAACCACCACCAATGGCGTTACCCCAAGGCTACATGTTGGGAGCCTGCATTCTTCAGTCACAGAAGAGAGATACCTCAGCAAGGAAACTCTTCTCTCCCTCTCCTCCCCGACTTGACAGGGCCAAAAGAAGACCACACAAGCTTTCCAAGGTGAGGCATTCCTGTCCCCTTGCTGAGTCTGTGCGCCAGGATTCATCCAGGAATCTACATTCTCAGTACAGAGAACCATCTGTCTGCAAGGTCTGAGTCTCATTCCACAAACTTAAGGGACAGGTGATAATTTTCCCACAAAATAGCCATAAATTATTAGCACGGAAAATTATTCCTTCAGAAGACCACAATTCTGAACCATCTAGAACCACCTAGAATTTAAAAAAAAATCAATATGAATTCATAAAAACCCGGAACAGATTGAATACACTGTGACACATGGAATCAGATGGTCTGAATTCTATTGGATCACTGCCAGTGGCCCAGGCCCAAGAAATCTAATTCAGAACATAAGAATCTGCCATAGACCCCGGAATGTGTTCCTCTCACCTCTCACCTCTCACCCAGGGGTGGAAAAAGTAGATTCTTAAAAAAGACCCTTACCCCTGACCCCTGAGAGGTACCTGTTCCCTTTTACTATCCTACACCAGCAGGTGGAATAAGGGGCTGTGTTCCAGAATAAGAAGTCAGTAAGGAAAACCCAAAACTAGAGAGCATGGGTGATTTCATGCCCAATGTCCTACTCATTCAGTTTCTACTTGATCCTTTATGCTGATGACGTCACCGTGGTTTTTCTCCTGAGTCTGCTGGATTTGCTATGATCACTGCCCCTTGGCAGCAGGCTGGGGTCATAAAAGCTGCTGTCAGGCCTATTCTCTGTGGCTGCCTGCTGCTTTGCTCTTCATGCATGCCTGCCCTTTTCCTCTAAGGAATGGATGGTGACAGACTATGGCCAAGGCAGAGGCAATGCTCTGCAGAGGAGCCTTTCCTCAGCTGGAGACCTCAGGCAGCAAGCTGAGCACAGCAGCCTCCCCCTGGAGAACACTGACAAGTGGGGTTGTGGCGCCCATCAGCTCCTTGTGGAGAGACAGGCTGGGGAGGGAAGCGAGTGCTCTCCAGACTCACCCATGCAGTGGTCAGAGCTGCAGCAAGCTGAAACAAGGTAAGACCTGTGTCATCCTTGTGTAGGGTTTTCTCTGCCCTTGTCCCTAATCATGAAGGGATTGGCTAACTGGGCCCTGCCTTGCGCAGATCCAGAAAGGGCTTCTTGATCTAAGCAGCCCAGGCTGACCCATAGGAGCTACCCAATAAGATACAAAGAAAAGAGCACAGAGAAGGCCCCGGATGGATATGAAAATCCGAACAAGTGTTCCAGAGCCAAATCGCAAAGTCAAGGTCGTAATCCCCTCCTCTTAGAAATAAAGTCAGACCGAGTTCTAGAGCCAGGTACATGTCCTAAAGAAGCCAGCACAGAGACCTCAGCCCTGACTCATCTGTCCACATTCATCTCAGTACTGTTCACTGTCACCAAAAGGTAGAAACAGTCCATGTGCCATGTCCATGGATGGGAAAATTGGAGGCACAAGATGTGGCTCATAAACACAGTAGAATATTATTCATCCTTTAAAACAAAGGGAACTCTGTCACACGCTTCTATGCAGATGAACCTTGAAAGGAACCAGCCATACACACACAAAGACAAATGCTATTAGGATTCCACTTACATGAGGTCCCCAGAGCAGTCAAATTCACAGAGACAGAAAGTGGAACAGTGGTTGCCAGGGGCTAGAGGGAGGAGGGGGGACAGTAACTGTCAACTGGGGACAGGGTTTCCATTTGGAAAGATGAAAAGGTCCTGGGGCAGAGGGCAGAGATGGCTGTACAACCATGTTCCTAATGCCACCGAACTGTACACTTAAAATGGTTTAAATGATCAAGTTTACAGTATGTCTACCTACAATAATAATAATAATAATTTAAACCACTTCTACTTAATGGCATTGCTTATGAAGACAGAAAAAAGAAAAAACTCCATAAACCTCACTCATTACCTCCCCAAACAAAAGAGGAATTATAGGAATGATGACAGGGTACCAGATGGTTGAACCCTTTGATATTTATGAAGAACTCTGGCATGAGTCAACTGCAAAGGCACAGTATAGAAGTACAGTATAGAAGCTAACTGCCATTTCCACTTCGGATGAGAATGCACAGAACTAGCTGCAGAGGAAGTACAGGGCAGAAAATAAAGCATGTCCCCTAGCCAGTCTGAGTTCTTCTCATGCTGGCTGAGAGGCAGCAGGGGGGGCAGGAGATCAGTTGGGGTCTCTGGGGGAGCTTTCCACTTCGTATCCCATGGGTGCAAATACATCCCTTTGTCATTTAGCCAAACAATGCGCATTTATCTTCTCATGTTTTCCAAAGACAAGGCTCTCTGGTCTTCTAAGAGGATAAAAGATTAGCATAAATTGTTATTGTGCCCACATTAAACAGAAATCACTTGCAGACACTTCCCCCCTGTTCAAGAAAGCTAATTAAAAACATCAAAAAAAAAAAACTACTCATGCATGAGCAGTTGGGGCCCTTTCAATGTAATTACACAACAAGGTGGGAGAAGTGGTGAGAGAGAGGAAGGAGAGGAAGAGAAGGTGAAAGAGAGGAGATGGGAATGCCAAAGACAGGAAAAGGGAAGGAGGAGGACAAGGGGGTAGGGAAGGAGGGGCTGGTGGCAGCCAGGGAAATGATCTGGGCCTATTAAGTCTTCAGACTACTCTAGAAAGTAAACTCCAAGGAACCAACCAATACAGGGACCAAGTAAGAAAGATGTAAAAGTACAAAGGGGTATTCAGCATAGGTGGACTGTGGGTGTGAAACAGGTGGGACGTAACACAGAAAGGCGGGGCTATACCAACACTACAACTATGCCTGTACCAACACAGTTATCTCTGTAGTGTGCATGCCTAGAACTTGAAGGGAGCCAAGCTGGCTAGGCTCAAAGGGCTCCCAAGGGATAGCATCTCAAGACTGGTCTATGAAGAGATCTAAGAAGATGTATAATTGTAGGAGAAATTAAAATTCCAGTGTTCTGAAAATTGCTTTTTTTTCAAGTTGTGACAAAACACTTATTTGAATCATAAAGAAAACTATTATTCTATTTTTTAAAAATACCAAGTTTCTACTTTGTGACAAATTACTAGAAAGGTCATCCAAAAAGTTATTTTTTTGTGATGCTAAGTATTTTCTGCACCTGGAGATATACGGTACAAATTGCAAACATGGAATCCTTTCTTTTTTTTCTTTTATATTGCAAAGGAAATTCAATAGTCACCAAGAAAACAGCTTACTTGGATTATAAACCAGGTAGGCAGAAAAAAAAAACATTCTGTTTTGAGAACTGAGTTTCCAAAACTAAGGGAAAGTGTACATGATTGAAGAATTTTGTTTTGCATTATGTAGATTAGCAGGATCAAGAGTAGATTTCTGGTGTTAAGAGGTAGACTATAAAGCCCACCCCAAGAGCCATTACCCCAGCCTTTAAAAGTAGAGATCCATAGTTCAGTTAACTTGATGCAGGAAGGCAAACCAAAGCAGTAGGCTGAGGTCTGGCATGCATCATTTTCCCGAATTCTCTGAGAAAAGGAACATAAACCATGTACCTTGAGGATGCCTTGATTAGACACTGACATTTAAAGCATGATGAACTAGATATGCACATTCCAGTTGTTACAAAATCCACAGGGCCATTCAGAATGTCTTTTTCCCTATCTGTAGCTTTTACTATTGAGACCAGAACTCAGACTAAGCTGTGTCCTGCAATATGCTGACAAAAATATCTATTTGCTACCAAGTAAAATTATTTTAAAAAAAAACAAAACAGAAAACAACAGACAGATTTAGAAGTACACACCTGTAGCCCCAGCCATTCAAAAAGCTGAGGGAGGAGGATTGCTTGAGCCCAAGAATTTGGGGACAGCCTGGGCAACACAGCAAGCCCATTTCTCAAAAAAAAAAAAGTCAAACAACAATGACAACAAAACAAACAAACAATCAACACAAGCAAGAATCTAGGGCTTCTGCCTTCCCAGCCTTTAACTTGAAGTTGTTAACAACAAATGACAAGGAGCCATGTGTGGACTGACTAATCTGAATGCATGTCACTTAAAAAAAAAAAATCCCCTGGTTCACCCTTTTAATCCTAGCTATGTGGGAGCCTGAGCTCTGTAAATCATGGTTCAAAGCCAGCAAAGGCAGAAAGATTCATGAGACTCTTATCTCCAATTAAACATTTAAAAAGCCAGAAGTGAGGTGTGGCTCAAGAGGTAGAGTGTTAGCCTTGAGCAACAAAGCCAAGCAAGAAGAGTTCAAGGCCCTGAACAAGTTCAAGCCCCAGCACCAGCACATAGACAAAAATAATTCTTTTTGCATATAAAAGTAACATGAGCACAAACCCAACAAAACTTCAGCCTCCAATCTATGGGGACTTGCCTAGTTCCTGTATTCCATCATGTCTGTCCAACTAAACTGGTGAAGACTCTTTCAAAACACCCTTGATTTTCAACCAGATTCAGGAATTCTGGAACTGTCTTTTTGATTCACGACAGCACACTAAATCAACCATTCAGTAAAATTATATCCATCCAAAATTAGGCCAAGAAATAATCAGATGCTGCTGAAATGATTTGCCCTATTAGCTGAGAGTCAGCTAGTATTGGCTCATTGCCTTTCCTGCTTTGAAGCCCTTCTTCATATGAATGGGATAGACTGTGTTATTAACTTTATTAATAGCACTGCCTCCTGCCTATTGCTATCACTGCATCATGTAAATGGGCCTGTGGACGCTACCCCTAGGCCTCTGGCCATAAATCAAAATGTTCTTTTCCACTCAGCATACTGTTTTCCTCTGTGTCAGGCCAAGACAAGATGAGAGAGTAGTTTTCTGTTGGTTTTTTTTTTTTTTACTTCAAAAAATGGGGGGAGGGAATCTAACCAGATAACAAAACATAGCTAGTGTTACTTTGGTTTGAGACAATTGAGGATCTAGACAGGGACCTTTCTGACCTACTGCTCCAGACCAGAATCAATTCTTTCTTTTTAAAAAAAATTTTGCTGGTCCCTGGGGTTGAACTCAGAGTGTAAGTGCTATCACTGAGCTTTTTTGCTCAAGGCTAGTGCTCTACCACTTGAGCCATAGATCCCCTTTTCTCAGATCAAACCAAGATCCTCAGATGAATTCTTAAAATGGTGAAGCTTGTCTGCCAACCCCATGGTAGTCTTCTTGCCCCCGCTGAATCCAAAGAGAAGGTGGTCTTGATATTTGATATTGATCTGGTCTTGATATCTGAGCAACTCTCCAGGCAGACACCAGGCGACAGAAGTGGAAACTGATAGGCAAAAGTCTTTTTTAATTCAGAGACACGAAGGACATGTTGGTGCTAATTCAGCACATGGACCAAAGGAAAGCCAGGCCTGATTTAAAGCAATGTACTACCAAGCAAACAGCAAAAAGATATTTCTTCCTGTCACATCCTTCCAGAACAAATAATGTCTGTGTGACATTATAGATAGATAGATCTATCTACTCACTGAAGCACGTCTCATAAAACCCTCTGCTTGACAATTATTTGGAAAGCTGTAAGTTAGTGTATATGACTGCAAAAGCCAAATGGATGAAAAGACTCTTTCCGGAAAAATGATCTGTAACTCCAGTTCATATTAACTTGAATCAGTGCCTCACCAATGAGATTGAATTAGAGATGGACCCTTAATTGTGGCCTAGATGCTAAGGAACTCCTACTCAACATTGTTTCATCTTCCTCTTCAATTGGTAAATTCCACAAGGACAAGCAGGCTTCTGTAATAGCTTCAAGGACCATGACAGGACATTTGTAAATATTCATACAATTAATCTGATTTTCACACAGATCAATGCTTAGTCCAAGAGCACCTCTGCATGGGAGGCCACCAGAGCAGGGTCTGGGTTATGACAAGATTTGTCACAGGGTGAAGGCATCAGAATGCTAGCACACCATCACTACGTGGGACATCTTGGCCTTCTGAAGGTTTTCCTATGGCACTAAACCTTTCCTGTTAATAGAATCACTGATCCAAAGGCAGGAGGAAAATAAATTCCAAATGGCAGCATACAGCATGCTTTAAAGAGGGAGCTTCACTTAGCAGCATGTCCCTCCTCCCCCACTCATTTCCCTGACAGATCCCTCCCATACTTTATATCTACTGTCCTTTTGTCAATTGTCAAAAGATGACATGGAATCAAAAGGTGTCAGTGAGTTTTTGTTGCTGCTGCTGTTGTTTTTTTCTTTTAATCACATCAACAAGGAGGATTGGGAGAAGTCTGAGTTCTGGAGGGAGGTGGCAGGCTTGAAGATTCAGTTCTTCTAAGATGATAAGAGTATACTGAAGCCACAGCTTAAAATGCCAGGAAGATTCAAAGGCCACCAAGTGTGTGTGAAGGTTGTTGATGCCTTTGATATGAGGATATATTCTACTGGGGTGATGGAGATAATGACCTCAAGTGGGAATTCAGGGGAAGGAGGTAATCATTCCCCACATTTTTTTTTCCAATTTTACTTTTTATACTAGAGTTCTTGATTGGCTTTTTTTCTCTCTCAAAGCTGGTGTTCTACCATTTGAACCACACTTCCACTCCAGCTAATTAATTGGTGCTAAGAATGTCTCGTATTTTTCTGCCCAGGCTGGCTTCCAACTATGATCCTCAGATCTCAGCCTCCTGAATAGCTAATATTACAGGCATGAGCCACTGGCACCCAGCTTCCAAGGTTGTCAAATGAGCATATTCTTACATGGTGCTTGTCACCACAGTGTTCCCAGATTTCCTGTGTGAGGAAGCTTTCTTCCTGCACAAATGCCCTCCCCCGACCCATCCCCTGTTATTATGGCAAGAACACCACACCTACATTTGTGCTCCCTTATCTCTTGACTTCTATGAAGAACCAGTGTTCTCTTGATGCCTCCTTGGAGGGGGCAGCAGTTTCAAACAAGAAGCTCCTAGTGGGTGTGAATGGCCAGGTGAGGGATGAAGGCTGACCCCAACTTCTGGGTTATGTTTGTGCCCAGAAACACAATTTGATGCACCCTTACAAGGTTCACTGATATCCTTGCTCAAATGTTTCAATTTGGAACTTGAGCAAAAAGTCTTACAAGTTTCTTGCTAAACAAACACACTGACGCTCTTTATTTTTCTCTCTGAGAAACTGAACCCAGGGCTTCATGCATGGTAGTCAAGCTCTCTACCACTAAGCCACCTTCCATGCCCATGCTCTTCATTTTTCTAAGCTCCTTCAGAAAGCACCAAAGCCCCCATAGGTACAATAATTGCTACATTGAAGGACCATTTGGCTATACCTATGCAAAGAAACTTGTAGCAATATCATGGCTTCTAAACATTCAGTAAAAGTTAGAAATACCAAAACTTTGGAAAGAATCTAAATATCAATCAATAAGGAACTGGTTAAGCAAATGACAGGATTAAAAACACAATGGAGTACTATGCAGCCATTTAAAAGAATTTAGTGGATATGTGTATGTTGATATAAAGTTATTCCCAAGACGCAAGTGAAATATATAAAGATATAGAACACTGTGTATGTTATATTCCCATTGGCCTCTCTCACTCCTTTCTTCTCTGTCTCTCTCTCTTACACACACACACACACAGACACACACACAATCTTAAGAAAAGCAAACAAAAAGCAATTAATACTGTTTCCTTGAGGAAGGTGCCTGAAAATGAGGCTCACTGGCAAAATTACTTTTTTACTCATCTTATTGTGTACACACATTTTCTCCACTAAAATTTAGCTAATGAAGCAGCAGATTTCTGGAAGGAGGAGAACAACAGTAATCAATAATAATCTCTACAAAATGACTATCTGGCTAATTAAAATCTTGTACTAGATATTTTAATTGGATTAGTCAACCATATAGGACCACATTGACAAAAACATCAGTGGCAATCCTGCTCTACAGGCAAGTTTATCCTTTCTGCTGTACAAACAAGCCGTCTAGACAGTGCTGGTGTGACCTGGTTACTCAGCCTGCTAAACTGGCACCCAATTAGCCTGAATACCTTCACGGATGGAGAAATCCAGGCACTGTGAGAAGAAACACTTTCCTTTACAGAGCTCATCCAGAAATAACATGAGGGGACTCACTCATGGAGAAGAGGAGCTTAAAATGGGCTTTGGAGGATGAGTCCACAGCAGGGAAGACAGAGGGCATGGCAAGGAAAGTAGAGTGCTGGAAGCAGAGCATGCTCCCGGGCCTGGGCCCTGTCTGAACGAGCAGGTGACACGGGCATGTGGTAAGAGACAGAGGGAAGAAGGGTGAATAGTGTGAAGTAGAATGCTAAGAAAATATTGTGTGTGTGCGTGCACACACGCACGCACGCACACACAAACAAGTACAAATGGGGGGGCAGTGATATACAAGGGCCACAAAAGCTAAGGGCAGATGGATCACATCTGTAATCCTAGCTACTTAGAAGGCTGAGATCTGAGGATCAAGGTTCAAAGCCAGCCTGGGCAGAAAAGTCCAGGAGACTCTAGTCTCCAATTTATCACAGAAAAGGCCAGAAATGACACTGTGGCTCAAGTGGTAGAGTGGTTGCCCTGAGCAAAAGGAGCTCAGGGACAGTGCCCAGGCCCTGAGTTCATTAGCCCCCCCCCCCCCCTGCACCAGGATAGGGTGGGGAAGAGACAAATTCACAACAACCATGGAATCTTGTACTAGGCAGAAGAATGGCTCACCAAAGATGTCCCTGTCCTCAGTCCCAGACATGTGAATGTGTCACCTTACACAGTGAAAGGGTCTTTGCAGTTGAGATTAAAATAAGGATATTAACTTAGGGAAGAAACTCCTAGATTTTTCCCGGTGGAGAGAGAGGGGAGGTCAGAGTCACCGGAGATATGACAGGAAGCAGAGGTAAGGAGCTGCCAGTTGCTGGGAGGAAGGGCAAGTGAACAAATGCAGGAATTCCCTAGCAACAGAAAAGGCAAGAATGGGTTCCAGTGAAGTTTCCAGAAAGAGCCAGCCCAGCTTACACTTTGACTTTATCTTGGCAAAATTCATTTTTAGATTTCCAACCAGGACTGTAAGATAAAAAACATGTGTTGCTCTGAGTTTTACTAACTTGTCATAGGAACTATAGGAAGTAAATACAAAGCTAGATTATTGATTAATCACAAGGTAAACACTTAACTTGTCAAGGATCAAGTTTTTCACATCTCAAAGTTACTGGCATTAATGAGACACAAACCTAGGTGTGGTGAGTTGAGAGAATGCTGCCCGGGAAAGGGGCAGAGAACACACTGTGGTCAGTAAACATCAGGCAGCTTGATGCAGCAAGATGGAAGGAGGTCCCGAGGAAGTGGGAAAAATGAATGGAGCAGACAGATAATATATTTACTCAGCCAAATGCGTTTTGCATTATGTTCTACGTTCTGGAAACATCCTTGTGAACAGAAACAGATGACTTTGAAATGCAGAACGTTCATATATGGCCAACAAGTTTCCCCATTTATGCTTCTGAGTGGCACAAAAATCCTCTCTACTTTGGCCATGAAAATTCCTTCCTCATTTGTTTTGAAGTTGACAAATGATTGCTTCATAACTGACTGGTTGAATCTCCCTTTGCTCTTTTCATTACTAAAGGAAACGCCCTGGACATCGTTTGATCACTAGGCTGTTTGTGGGGCAATTTCATAAACATGTAAATAGAATGTGATTAAAATACAAGCTACTCTGCTCTTCCTTATGAGGACAAGATTGGAAATTAGAGAATTCCTTTCCCCACGAAAACAGAGTATTGCACCAAAAAAAAGGAAGTTTTCACAATCATCAATGCCATCATCATTGTTACCATCAAACCATCACCACCATCATCAATATTGTATATTAAAATCTTACTTTAAGAACTATTCATCAACCCACCTCTCTAATTCTACCAATAACCCTGTATGGTAGCATTCCTGTGCGTATTTGATAACCAAGGAAACTGAGGTCCAAAGATTTAAAATTTTGCTCCCCAGGTTAAGAATCTGATTTGATGCTCAATCATTTTGAAGCCACGTTGGTCACCTCTCTGAATATAGTTAATCTCACAAAAGAGAAAGAGTAAGAAGAGTGGGACGCAGATGATTCACACACACACACACACATTCTATTTTTCATGACTTCCACAAAACTGTCCAAATTCTCATTCATACTTTGCCAATAGCAATTTGAACTATTGTATGTAAATTGGCTGAAATCTTAAACAGAGAGCCTGCCCGATGGAACTCGGCTTCCTGCTAGGTTCTGACAGATTTTCACATGTCACCCCAAGGAATGATGATAGAGATCATCTGCCCTCCCACATCCACAATCCCACACTTGCTATCAGAGGAAAGTGACATAATTTTTTTTTTTGGTACTGAGAGTTCAACTCAGGGCACCCACATGCTAGGTTAGGCCCTCTTCCACTGGGATACATCCTCAATCCTTTTAAAAATTTTGTTTTGAGACAAGCTATCGAAATTATCCAGGCTGGTCTTCAATTTGCTATGCAGTCCAATTTGCTATGTGATCCTTGGACTTGTGATTCTTTTGCCTCTACCTCCCAAGTAGCAGACATTACAGGCACATGCCACAATAGCAAGCTAATGGAAGAATTTTGTAGTTAAAACTTTTTGTTCCATTTCTAAGCAATCCTTGGTGTTTTAAAATTAGGCCCCTACCTTATTGTCTTGACATTTTATAATTCTATATCATAATTTTCATTCATTTTAAAAGTACTCAGGAAATAAGCAATAGACCCTGACTTCGTTGCACCTACTATTTTCTTCTTTTCTAACCTACCCACACACCTCATTACTCACTTACTGATTAATAGAGCCAACCTAATCTTTAAGCACAATTGATGTGTCCACCCATTTCCTACAATATTACCACATTAGCATGATCCCAGCTAAAAAGGAAAGTTAATACTCTGTAGATTTTTAGGGCAGTGATGAAATGCTTTATTTGCTGGCCAATCTAATTCAAACACACACATGCACAAGCTACTAATCAACTTATTGTGAGGTGCTGATTGTGGACATTATTTTGGTCAAAAAAGAAGAGTATGGCTTCCTTGTGGCTACCCACAAAAACCACAGATGATTCCCTGGGACCATCGCCCACATAAAGGATGAAGCACAGGCACATTGTTCCTCCGGCTCTGCTCAATTAATTCCTTCTCCATAGTTGTTCTCCTATCACAGAGAAGGTGGACAGGAAAGGGAGTCACTCTACCCCCAAACTCCTAGTCTTCAAACAATGGGAAATGGGACCTCCATGCTTTGACTTCATAGTAGGCTAGGCCTAGGCTAGGAGAGTAACACAGTAGATATCCTTCCTCACCTTTTGCCTGACATAGGAGGATCAGCTACTCTGGAATATAGGAGAGGCCTAAACAACGAATCACTGGGCAGAATAATATGAGGAACCCTAAAAAAGTGGCCACTGTAAAGTGTCCCCCTAACTCAGTCCTCTATTAAGGTCTATAAGATCCATCAACAAGCCCTTCTTTCATTTACGGGACATTGTTATTGACAGCCCCTCTGAAAACCCAGCGAATTTCCTGACCCCCAGCCAACCAGCCACATGAAGACATTAGCACTGTTCCACAAGAAGTCATTAATGAAACTGGAAACCAGCCATGGTTTAAACATGAGTTAGCGTGGTCCTGTGAAGATTAACTGCTCTTTCAAGGAAATCTTTACAACGAGCTGCTGAAGACCACTTGAGGAGCAGGGCCACTTGGATGGAGTTCCTGGAAGTGGTAAGGAGCTACACAAAAAGCTTGAGGCTCAGTGAGCAGGTCCCACTTCTGTGAGCTAGCCAGAGGTGATGAGCCCAGGCCATGGGTCAGCACTCACAGACTTACCATGGTTAAATGCCAGGCACTGCAGACAGATAAAAAGAGCAAGGTTATCTGGGTGCTGGTGACTCATGTCCGTAATCCTAGCTACTCAGAAGCTGAGGTCTGAGGATTGTGGTTCAAAGCCAGCTGAGGCAAGAAAGTCCTTGAAACTCTTATCTCTAGTTAACTACAAGAAAACTGGGAGTGGCATTGTAGCTCAAGTGGTACATTGCTAGCCTTGAGCACAAAAAGCTCAGGACAGGGGCTAGATGTGTGGCTCAAGTGGTAGAGTGGCTGCCTAGAAAGAGTGAGGCCCTGAGTTCAAATCCCAGTCCTGCAAAAAGAAAAAAGGACCAAAAAGCTCAGGACAGCGCCCAGGTCCTGTTCAAGCCCCACTACAAAAAAAAAAAAAAAAAGGTTTCTATCCCAAGATGCTCCTATGAAGGGAGACAGGGAGACAGAGTAAAATTATGTCTGTCAGGATACAATGATCCAGAAACAAAAATTTGGTAAATAGGCCTAACTATTCAGGAGACTGAGATCTACGAATCACAGTTGGAAGCCAGCCTAGGCAGCAAAGTCTATGAAACTCTTATCTCCAATTAACCACCAAAAAAGCAGGAAGTGGAGATGTGACTCAAGTGGTAGAGTGCTAGCTATGAACAAAAAAGCTAAGAGAAAGCATCAAGCTCAGAGTTCAAGCTCCAGTACAACACACACACACACACACACACACACACACACACACACACACACACACAGAAATAGGTCTAAGAAATCTTGTCTGCCTAGGACTCTGTGGCCACAACAGGTTCTGCTGAGTGATATACAAACCAACTGGTATGGGCATAAACTCCTCTGTAAAGCAAAAAGATTCCCCAGCACTCAGCCCAGCCATGGCTTCCCAAATGCCAGAATTCTAGCTACATTAACAAAGAGTTCTCAAGCTCCCTGACAACAACTCTGCTTGGGCAGTTGTTAATCAGGCTCTGAATTATCTCTTGGACTTTCCTGACAAAACCCAATCTGCTCTCCTCCACAGATGGCCAGGTTCCTTGTTTTCTTACCCACCCCCCAAGTGAAGTGTGGTCACACTCACCTGCCTGTGGCAAAAATCCTACTAGGCCAAGTTGGCTAAGAATCCCATCTGACCCTTGATTTCGCTCTGCAATTTCCATTCACAGACACCCACCTCCTGAACTCTGGTTGTATCAGAGATGAACCTGACCTCTCTCTCTGACTGCAAGACTCAGCCAGAAAAACAATCTAGAACAGTCTTCCTCACCAACCTCCATAAGCCTCAATGGATAATTTTTCCTTCAAGTCCCTCAGAACCTACTTAAGAAAGGTTTCCCACTGGCACTCATACCACTCAGGGCCCATCATGTGGTCTGTATGTTGCCCTTCTACCACTGTGCTGGATGTGTGGAGAATAACAACGTCATTCTGCACATAATCACTAATCTCTAGGCACCTAGCAATTGGCCTGCACCTCCCCAAGCTCTTCCTAGAACTGGCACTCCTTCCTCACGACAGTAAAAGTTGCTGCACATGTCAACCAAAGAACATTCCTGAAATACATCTAACACCCCCTCCACACACACACACAAGCCATAATGTTACTATGATTTAACATTTGTGCTCCTTGCTATACATTTCAGGGCTTCTGAGAATTATGCTGAAAAATACAAAGTTAGATACGTGAATTGTTTTCACCACTAAGTCAGCTACACACAGACCTTCTTTAAATTCACTGGTCCTTTGCTTCACAGAATAAATCACTGTCAGTTCTCCAGGAAACTAGAAAGGCAGTGCAAAATGATCACCAATGAGGCTCCAGGATGCTGCAGCTCTAGCATCTTTACTGAGGGCAAACACCAGGATGATTATAATGGTCTTGCTTCTTGACTTAGTTTTGAGACAAAAATGCCAGTCCCATATAACAAAACCAATCAGGTTCCCTTCTCTGTGGGCAGAGCCATTGATGGGTGGAGACTTTCTCTCCAGTCTCTACACACTTGCTAGTATCTGAACAGAGAAGAAGAAAGTGTGTACATCTTATAAAGAAGATGATAACCTATTACTGGAGTACCAGAGGCTGCCTCCAAGGCAGAAATGTTTAGGATATGACTTCCACTGCCCTAGCCAGCTGTAATGACATGCAAAGAAAATTGATCCATTAAAGAGGTTGTGTTGATTACAGGTCTAAGGGAAGAAATACAAGAAAAATATTGGAGACATCGTAGGAGAAAAGAAACAGAAGATATTCTCAAATCAGTCTACTTATATAAAGATGCAAAACTCCAGAGTCTTATGGGAAAAGAGAAAATATTCAGGTCCTACAGATAAGATCTTCACAAAGTATTTAATATCTCTGTCATATCAAGAGCCAATTTAGAGTGCCTTGTGAACAACTCCAAGACATTGCTCAGAGAAGCCATGTCTGGAACAGATGTTCTTCAGGCAAACCATGTGGACAAGTAAATAAACACCCAATATACAAAAGGGACAATGGACATACTCATGGAGGCTCAAAGCTCAGGAGTAATCCAACAGTGCTACTTAATCTCTGATCAAGATAGTCTTTTCTTTTTCTCTGCAGGTTGTGAAAAAGTATGCAAAAACGTTGTTGAGTATAAATCGTTTCAACATTTTTGCAAGCAATTCTGGTAATACTTATTAAGTTACAGTGTAAGAACTCCTACAGAAATAAAAGCACTCATCAAAGACATATGCATGAAAATTCTTACTGAAGCACTATAAGAAATAAAAAGTAAGTCAGGTGCCAATGGCTCATGCCTGTCATCCTAGCTACTTGGGAGGCTGAAATTGGAAGGATCAGAAAAGGCCTGGGCATAGTTATTCAAACATGCCATTCAAGCTATCTGAGAAGCTATAGGAGATCATAATCTATGCCAGCCTGGGTAAAACGTGAGAGCCTATCTCAAAAATAACCAGTATAAAAAAAGGCTAGGGTATAGCTCAAGTCATGGAGCACCTTTCCAGCAAGTGCAAATCCCTGAATTTAAGCCCTAGTAACACATACGAAAAAAAGTAATTAAAAAAAAAACACAATCTGGGCACACCAGTGGCTCACGCCTGTAATCCTAGCTACTAAGGAGGCTGAGATAAGAGGATCACAGTTTGAAGCAATCAGGACAGGAAAGTTTGTGAGACTTATCTCCAATTTATCACAGAAAAAGCCAGAAGTGTTGGTATGACTCAAAGGGACAGTGCCCAGGCCCAGAGTTCACACTCCAGGATGGGCAAAAAAAAAGAAAAAGAAACACATTTTTTTTATTAAGGGCACAATCAATCTATTTACATACTCATAATCCATAATACAATGTAAAATTCCATTTATGATCACATGTAAAGCACACATCTCCACACACTAGGCCCAAAAATACAGAGATAGGGTGAAAATATACAGCCACACAATAAGGATGCACACCACCTTAGTTCAAGGTTACCCCAGGGGAGGAAAGAATGGAATGCTGTAAGAGATATGGTGGCATACGACTTGACCCAGAGTGCTAAGAAATCTGAAGCAAATATGACAAAATGGGAATCACCATTTGCTCCATCTGGGTGGTAGGCACATGGGAATCTGCTCCCTGGGTTTTCTGCACTTTTTACTAAGCTGAAAATACTTCATGATTTAAAAAAAATTAAAAGCAAAACAAAAAATGGAGCCTTCAGGAAAGTGCAGAGTTGAGGAACCCATAGAAAGGGCACCCTACATCTATCCCACTTTCCCCAGCACAGTCCCTGCTTGCGTGCACCATTCCCCCTTAAAAATGACCAACCTCGACTCTCACTGCCCAAAGTGCAGTGTGGATGGCAAATTGCTGAGCCTGTAGGGCCTGCAGCTTCCTCTGTAAAGCAGAGATGGCATCTCGGGAGACACAGGGTTACTGAGAGGGGGAAATGAAAAGGTGGAAATCACACATGGATCTGTCAAGATAGACTGAACCCCAAATACCTTCAAGGTATTTCCAAGGAAAGAGCAAAACAATGGCTGAAACTTAGCATGGAACCACCGCACTGAAGTCATCTTTGAGGAGTGAGAATCTTCCAGAATAAACCTCACCCACAGATGTGAGGGCTTCGTGAGGGTGAGCATAGCACCTGACCATGGCTATCAGAATGTCAGTAGGCCATTAGTGGGTCTCAGACTGGTCAATACACATCAGTATTGGTGAAGGAAGACTTGAAGTCCCTGCTCTCCTGTGCTTAGAGGAAAGAAAACTCCAGAGACTCTGAGCAAACAGAAGTACATCCCCCTTAGAACGAAGAGAGAAAGGTGATGGACTGGCAGGAAACTGGAAGGTCTTGGTGTGGGAGCCAGATGTCTACAGGTGCAGCCTGCAGGTGAGCAGACTCTCCTCAGGAAAAGCATGCATGGACTTGTCAGTTGCCTTCAGCTTGTCTTACTATCTTTCTGGATAATAGAATCCTGACATTACTGAGGCAGCAAAGTGTCCAGTGCCTAGCTATTCATCCAATCTGAATCCTTTCATCCCAGAGGTATGAATTTGAGTTCTTAGCCTCATAGGTACATGTGGTCATGTGACTGGACCCTGCCAATGGGCCCCAACAGAATGACTTCCACAAACAACCCTCTCACACCACTCTCCATTCTAGGCTGCCACCTGCCCACGAAATGCAAAGGACCCCAAAGACCTAGAGGAGGGCCATACAATATGAGAAGGCGGTGTCTCCTAGCCCCCTACAGCCAACAAGAACATTTGCACTGGACACCAATGGGATAGCTTGCAAAGCTCACAGCAAAGCTCTTTCAAAGAGGTTGGCTCAACTATCAGACACATTCTTTTGTCCCTTGCTCTTCCTCTTCTGAAGTAAGGACATGATGGCTGGATCTTCAGTAGACAGCTTGTGACCTAAAGAACAGAAGTTTCCTTCTGAGGGGATAGAACAGAACACTAGAAAGAACCCAGGTTCCTTCTCTCTTTATACAATAATTAGCCCTATATTCAAATTCTTTTAAATGAGATTTTTTTAATGCACAGGCTGTACTAGTAAAACTCTTATTAACAGCCAAATTCACCTCTTTAATAAGAAAATGGCCATAAAGACTGTTCCTAAAGATTGGAGAATGGCTCTGGAAATCAATAGTGGAAGGTGGACAGATCATGGCAATTAGATAAAACCACTAAAATTATAGTAAAGAAGACAAATAGAATGGCACACATTACTTACTACTATTCCTAAGGCATAAAAACTAGTATCTGTGATCACTTATTAAACAAAAGTAGAAGCTGGTGGTGTGATAGCCATCTCTAGATCATGAAAGGGCAGTCTATGGAGAACAATACACAGGAAGAATGGATGAGCTTCTCCCTTCCATTCCTGCAATCTCACACCCAGACAAACAATCCAGTGGGGAGAAGATGATCTAAGCAAAGAAGCACCATCCACTGCCAGAAAAGTCAACTTGAACATCAGATGAAAAGAATGAAATTTGAAAGCTGAGTACATTGGCTCATGTGTAGAATCTCAGCTAGGCAGGAGATGGAAAGTGGGAAAACGGTAGTCCAGGCCATCTGTCCAGAAAAAAAGACAGCTGGGAAAAAATATAGCTAAAGCAAGAAGAAGTAGGACACCAAAGCTCCTACTTGGTAAGTCAAAGATCTGAGTTCAAACTGTAATATCATTTGAAAACAAGACACTTTTGGTCATGTATCTGTCAAACAAAGGAAGAAAGCAAATCTATGATTTAAAAAATGTCTAAACCACAAAGAACCAGTGGTTCAAACCTGTAATCCTAGCTACTCAGGAGGCTGAGATCTGAGGATCAAGGTTCATAGCCAGCCCTGGCAGGAACGTCCATGAGATTCTTTTTTACTTTTTCTTTCTTTTTCTTTTTTGGGAGGGGGGTCCAGTCATGGGGCCTGAACTCTGGGCTTGGGCACTGTCCCTCAGCTCTTCAGCTCAAGGCTAGCGCTCTACCACTTGAGCCACAGCGCCACTTCTGGCTTTTTTCTTTTTGCTTATGCAGTGCTGAGGAATTGAACCCAGGGCCTCAGGCATGCAAGGCAAGCGCTCTACCACTGAGCCACCTTCCCAGCCCTATCCATGAGATTCTTATCTCCAATTAATCACCAGAAAACTGGAAGTGGTGCTGTGGCTCAAATGATAGAGCCCTCGCCTTGAGCTGAAGAGCTCAGTTACAGTGCTCATAGTTCAAGCCCCACAACCAACCAAAGGAAAAAAGAAAAAATTTTAAACATTTTGTTTTTTCCCTTCCCCTCCCCAAATTATACCAACATCAAATACATTATAAATACGTTAGAAACAATAGCAAGAAAGAAAAACCATTTGAATCCTTATCTTGGGGTTCATTTTGCCTAACATCAACTTATCTGACCATTTCTGCTTATCTCAGACATATACTAGTTATTGCAAATAAGGGAAACCATGGGACCTATGTTTCTTTGGCTTACTTCACTTAATATAAGGGATATAGGTGGACCCGTTGCAACAATGAGATGTACAAGACGTTATGTCAGAAATTGAACTTTACAACTTTGGCATTGGGGGAGGAGGGAGGGCAGGGATGGTAAGGGGAAACTAAGGAGGAGACAATTAAGCATTAAAAAGACATGTACTCATTACATTGCTCATGTAATTGTAACCCCTCTGCACAGTATTTTCACAATAAAAAAACTTATTAAAAAAAGAAAAGAAAAAAAGGCAAATTGAGCTAGGCAGTGGTGGCTTATGCATATAATCCTAGGTATTCAGGAGGCTGAAATCTGAAGATCCCAGTTTGAAGTCAGCCTGGGGAAAAAAAAATGTCTATGAGACTCACCTCCAATTAACCAACAAAATGATAGAAGTAAAAGTGTGGTTCAAATAGTAGAGCACCAACCTCTAGTGAAAAAAAGCTAAGGGACAATACCTAGGCCCTGAATTCAGGCCCCAGTACCAGCATTTAAAAAAAAGAAAATTACAAAAAGGAATCCTAATTATAAATTGAAAATATAAGGTCTTTTTTCTATCATACAAAATGATTTGATTGCTCAATAGCCCATCCAGTGGGAAGATTGTCAAGTCGACCCATAATGTATATTAAGAACAGCTGCATAAGGGATTTGTTTAAAAAATAGCTATGAAAGGTTCTCTGGTTCCTAGATTTTAAATCTTTATAATTAGGGACTGAAAACCTGCTTTGCTTTTCTTATCAATCACCTGGCCTCCTCATTTAACAGTTATCTGCTACATTAACCACCCCACAACAAAGCCAGCAGAAGCCATTTCTCAGTTTGTGACCTGATCAGAGGGAACATCAGGGGAACATTATTTTCATTACTTGCTAGGAAACAAAGAAAGGCAAAGTGAAGTCAGGGGACAGCAGTTTTACATCTTATTTCTTCCTTATCATTAGTCATTGTTCCATACTTGCATTTGAGCATGGAGGAGGAGCTTCAAGCCCTGCCTACAGCACTGCTCTTTGCAAGATGGGAGGTTGAGGTCTGGTTTTCTTTGAGTTTTGAAGATTTGCTGTAGTCTCCTATCCTCACAATGGTTGATATTGTAATCATGTTAATCATTAGGCACCTACTTCCAAATAATTGGACTTTGCCCACAGACAATATGTTTAAGCAAATGTAATTGGGTACAGATAAGATAGGAAAGGTCTTGGGGTACAGAGAATTTCAACAGATCCTAGAAAACCCGTTCAGTACAAGGTAAAAGGACCCCCAGATAATGGAAAGAACCTGGCTCTGTGTCAGCCTCCATATTTGTGGGTTTCCTGTTTAGAGAATCAACCCATTACAGATCAGAAGGATTTGGGGGAAAACACACTTGTGTGTGACCTAAACATGTACAGTCTTTTTTCTTGTCACTTTAAACAGTAAATACAGAGAATGATTGACAAAGCATTTACATTAAGTATTATAATTCATCAGTAGATGATTGGAAGCATATAGAAGAAGGGAAGGTTTCATACAAACACTACACGATTTTATGTAAGGAACCTGAACATCCAGTTTGGTTGGGTTGGGGACAGAGGAAGGGCCTGGAACCAGTCCCCCAAGGATAGGGAGAGACAGCTACCTGCTATGTATTGCTGAAGAAAAACAAGTACTAGCACGTCATCATCCGTCTGTGACAGGCTCTCCACTAGTGCCCAAAGCTGACGTGCATGGAAACTTCTCCTACCTCTCCACTCCCTGTTTTCTTTTCCACAGGCTTATGACCCTGGAAGCCCATGCTCAAACTGGCTTCTCCCAGACAATCTCAGACTTCTGACCATTCTAGTCGTCAACATTAACCATGGCACAGACGGAAGGAAGTTTGTAATTACAGTGCAGAGAGAAGGAAGGGGTCTGAGGGAGGTCTATGCATAAAGAGTTCTTGGCAGAAAGCACGTGGGAACCACGGCCTCCCTCATGCTCCAAGGTCACAGGAAGGCTCTCCTAGAACCCCTATAAATTCTCCTAGGTCCCATTAAAATCACAATAAGACTTGGAGCCTCTCCATTTGTTAAACCACAACTGCTGGTATGTGCATTCATGAGATGTTGTTTCCCACAAAAGACTTGTCACAGGGAAGGAAGGTCACACTGCTCCACCTGGGTGAGCCTCATTATCTCCTAGAAAACAACATTGCAGCCGCCCGCAAGGGGGTTCACTGTACTCCAGCTGATGCTAAGAACCTCCAGATCAGTAGAAGGCAGCACTCAGCCCTGAAAGCCAGTAAGACCTTGATCCGGATCCCAGCAACTCTTACTGGCTGTGCAAGGTAGGGGGAGTAACTTAATCACCCAGAATTTCCTCTCCCCATACAGAGAACAGAGGCACAATTCCTCTCCCAGCACTTGGGAGGCTAAGGCAAGAGAATCATGAGTTCCAGCCTGGGCTACACACCAAGATCCATCTTGAGTATTTGCTCTCTACAATGCATACATGTTGTTGCCCTACCATGTGCTGTCCACATTGAGATTGCTTTTCTGGGTACAGAGGCGCTGGTCATAATTATGCTGAGATGACTCTGGGCAAACTAGAATAAAGGATCAGCCAGCTTGGCGCTTGGCTCTCCCTATGGTATAATATCTATCTGCCATTGGTCTATTTGCTCTAGAGTGTATACAGTGCTGGAGGGGACAGTGTTCACGAGGGATTATCAGTGGATCTGTGAGTCTGATTTTAAGGTCACTGGAGATGAACCACATTCAGCTGGACAGGCTTTTACTTCCATGGACAGATCATTGACACTTTAGTTCAGTGCTACTGTGCACACAAGGTCATCCTTAAATATGATGTTAAAATATAAGCACTATGAAAAGTCTTGAAGGACCTTAAAGTAATGTATATTATAAATATAAATGAATTTATATACAGTAAAAATCATCATTTGGGGCACATAGACACATGAATTATTTCAGCAGTACTGGGGTTTGAACTTAGGACCTCTGGCTTGCTAGGCAGACATTCTATCCTTGAGTCATGCCTCTAGCCCTGTCTTATACTAGTTATTTTTTTTTTCCTCTTTTTTTTTTTTATTGTAAAGATACTATACAGAGGGTTACAGTTACATGAGTGAGGTAATGAGTACACTTCCTCTTGAACATTGTTAGCCCCTCCATTGTTTTCC
>NW_012267240.1:17470776-17501847 GCF_000151885.1 Dipodomys ordii
TCACCTCTGGTTTTTCTCTGAGTGTTCGTCTTTTTGTTGTTGTCGGTCTCTTGGGGAGATTAAGCGTTGGAACTCGAACTCTCTTTTTGGTTGGAGAGAGCTGTGGCGTTTCCCTACTGCCCCGTCGCCATCTTGGTCCCCCCTCCATACTAGTTATTTTTAAGACAGAGTTGTACCTCCTTCCAGAGAGTGTGCTTGCACCAAGACCCAACTACTTTTTTTGCTTCCCACCACAGCTGGGACAATAGCAGTATACCGCCAGATGTGGCTTCGTCCATTGAGATAGAGTCTCTCAGGCTTTCCTGTCCAGATTGACCTAAACCTTAATCTTCCCAGTGTGGGCCTCTAGGTAGTTATGACAGGTATGTACTACAACCACTTATTGAGAAGTTGTATGGTGCTGGGAAGGTGGCTTGGTGCTGGGAAGGTGGCTCAGTGGTAGAGAGTTTGTCTTATATGAATGAGGCCCTCAGTTCGATTCCTCAGCACCACATAAACAGAAAAAGCCAGAAGTGGGGTTGAGGCTCAAGTGGTACAGCGCTAGCCTACAGCTGAAGAGCTGAGAGACAGCGCCCAGGCCCAGAGTTCAGGCCCCACGACCGACAAAAAAAAAAAAAGAAGAAGAAGTTGTATGTCTAGTCTGGCCTCAAGCCATAATCCTTCTGTTCATAGCCTCCCAAGCAGCAAGGATCACAAGTGTGACCCACCAGTTCCTGCCTTATTTCTATGAATGTTGTAACCATCATCCCAGTCAAAATACAGAATATTTCCACCATCCTCCCCAATTTCCTTGTTCAGTCAGTTTGTAGTCCAGCCTCCAGTTCATTCCTGGCCCTTGGCAATCTTCCCCCTACTGGTGTTCTCTTCTAGAATGGAAGGCACATGCAATCATTCGATATGCAGTCTTTGGAGTGGGACATCTTTCTCTTAACACAACTCATTTGAGATTCATCCATGTCTCCACATGTCCCCGTGTCTGCTGTTTTGTATCCTTATGAAGAATGCGTTTGTATGACAGCCAACAGTTTGTTAAGCCACTCACAACTCAAGGGCTTCCGGGCTGTTTCCAGTTAGAGCTATGATAAAGATAGTTGTTTTAGGTATTTGCATATAGGTTTCTGTGTGAACATAAATTTTCATTTGTCTTGAGTAAATGCTTAGGAGTAGGATTTGCTGGATCATATGTAAATGCATGCTTAACTGTATCAGAAACTACTGAATTGTTTCCCAAAGTATGTGCCAATAGCAGTTTAGATTCCTATCACTGTTCTAATTACTCTAAGTTCTTCTTAGCTCTTGTATTGTCAGGTATTTGAAAAAAAGTTTAATGGGACATGGTAGTACTGCCCAGTATTGGCAAGAAAAAAAAGAGGAGTCATTAGCATTTAGATAACTACACATAAACATTTCTTATTGAATGGGAAAAGTATGTTGCATCATTTCTTCCCTCCATCAAATACAAAAGAATTTTCACTGAAGTCTCTCCTAGATGAATTTCTCTGCAGAATCTATACCAGGAACCCACTGAACTAAACTATAAATAAAGTACACTTATTAATATTGTAGACATTTGACAGAAGGAAGACTAATGAGTTGAAATCCTGCCTGGCCAACGGATTTGTCAGGAGATTTGAGGCAAGTCGCTTCAGTTGCCTAATCTATAGTAAAGAAATAACATTCCTCCCTACCTGGGTGGTTGTGGACATTTTTATCAGGTAGCAGGGGAGAAACAGAGTCGCTTGGCATGGAATGAACTCTGTCACTCTGTTTATCATGGAACCAATCATCTTTAGTGCTACCTAATAATTGTTTATTCACTTTCTACAAACTCTCCAGAGTGTAGTCCAAGGGGCTCCAAACAGTTGTTAAACACGCACAATAACAGGGCACTCGGCAGAAGCCATTCATGAGGATGCAGGCTTCCAGAATGTGTTACAGCATCATCCTCACTCACGTATGCACTCAGGGATCTAACTAATGATTATTAGCACTAGCATTAATAAAAACCTTAATGTTTCCGTGCTGCTGGCAGCAGAAAAGCACTTTCCCATCCATTAAGTCACTCCCACATCATAACAAGTCAGGGCAACCCCGTTCTCTGGAGACCAGCACCGTGACAAATACCTTCATGTGGCAAGCATCATTCATAATCCCATTAGTACCACGTACAGCTGCAGGGACGTAGAGGAAGAGAACCACAAATAACTGTTGTGAACCCTGAGGACAAATGGAGAGCTACACCACATCCATCATTTGAGCTTTCCCTGTTTTGAATTCACAGTTAAGTCTAAATTTGGGATAATGAATGTATCATCAATCTGGTAAACATGAAGTACTTTTTTTTCTTTACTGTGGTGCTGGATATGTAACTTAGGCAATACAAATGTTAGCCAGACATTCTGACATTACGTTACTTTCTCAGTCCAAGTGTACACATTTTGGAAATGTGGATTTTGGTGTTTGAACTACAGGTCTTGTGCTTGAGAGGTAAGCCACATACCCAGGATTTTTGCTTTAGTTGGTTTTTCAGATAGGGTTTCATGCTTTTGCCCAGGCTGACTTACGAATGTGGTCCTCCTAGCTCTGCCTCCTGAGTAGTTGATATTACAAGAATGAACCATCACACCGAGCACTCAACCATTTTTTTTGGGGGGGGGGTCCGATCGTGGGGCCTGAACTCTGGGCCTGGGCACTATCCCTCAGCTCTTTAGCTCAAGGATAGCACTCTACTACTTGAGTCACAGAGCCACTTCCGGCTTTTTTCTTTTTGCTTTTGTGGTGCTAAGGAATCAAACCCAGGGACTCATGCATGCAAGGCAAGCGCTCTACCACTGAGCCACCTTCCCAGCTCCCTCAACCATTTGTTTTTTAAGGAAAGTGCATTTATTCTTTTTTTTTAATCTTTTTTTTTTGTCTTGGGGCTTGAACTCTGGGCCTGAGCGCTGTCCCTCAGTTCTTTAGCTCAAGGCTAGTGCTCTACCACATGAGCTACAGCACCACTTCTGGTTTTCCGGTGGTTTACTGGAGATAAGAGTTTCACGGACATTCCTGCCCGGGCTGGCTTTGAACTGAGATCCTCAGATCTCAGCCCCCTGAGTAACTAGGATTACAGGCGTGAGCCACCAGCACCCAACTTCAATCATGTTTTTTAATGAAGAAGCCCCAACCCCTTGCCTTCAAGAGGCTCCTAACAGGCTTTACAATATGGGGCTGGAGCACACAATATACCTTGACTATCTGGAAGCTTAGCACTGAATACAGAAAGGCTTACTTGCTCATATTAATGCTATTTCATGCTGTACTGGTCTACAAAATTCTGCAAAGAACTCAACAGGCTGCCTGTGACTCCCTAAAGCTGCATTAGCCTAGGTTGTGTGCATGCATGTGTATGCATGCGTATGCGTGTGTGTGTGTGTGTGTGTGTGTGTGTGTGTGTATCCTCACCAAAGTTTACCTGTTGTCCTAATGTCTTATAAAATGTATTTAGAAAGACCCCTAGTAGATTAAGAGGTAGGAGGAAAAGTCCAATAATAGTTGTGACACAAAAACTAGCTAGACAGTTAGAGCCAAAATATTTCTTTGGAAGAATATGACAAGTATGAATCCCCATGAGAATTTCTCTTTTCCTGAGCTGGCCAACCCCTCAATCTTTGTGAGGGAAAAACAACACAGGTGTGTACTGTCTGTTCCATCCAGGAAGAGAAAATGCAGGAGGCTATGTTAAATAACACGTGCCCACGGCAGTCCCTTGACCATGGGAACTGTCAATATTAGCCCCCACATTGCATGCTTGAAATCACCTGCACCAGGAAACATTTTCCCCCACTGGGAAACAAGCAAACACTCATATGAGCTTTTATGAGCACCATTTTCCTCCTCAGTTGAACAAACACACCCAGCTCTAGGTTAAGTTGCCTACGAGAGGGACAATTGGGAGTCAGAAGCACCATGCACTACCACAGCCAAGTCTCCCCTGGATGAGTGAAAAAATAACAGGCATCGATCTGATGGTGATAGACCCTCTGAGGTGGTCTGAACCCTTCTTGTCCCATCAACTTATCCTAGAGGCATTCAGCTCCACAGTCTTTGTATCCCTTTTGGGTAGGGTTTCATAAATACTCTGATGAATCAACACATGCTGATACTTATTTGCATGCTCAGGCTAAACCTCTGACAACATGTAGGACTTTTCTTTTATTATGTCTAAACATGCCAGGCCCTATCAGCGCTACCTTTTGCATAGGGCTTGGTTTTACTTTTGCATGTATGTATGATTTCATGGACTCCATTCCACAAAGCCCTCAGGGGAACACCCAGGGGAACCAAGAGACAAAACACAGGTGAATAAACTCACAGAGCCAGCAACCTCTATACTGTCTTCCATCCAACTGCCTGGAGATGCCATAGGCTTGGTGAAAGGGTATGAACAGTCTACCTCCATGATATCTATGGCCAACTACGAGTCTCCATACTGCTCCAGGAGCATTCATTCTTCTAGATGGCCCTCAGAGTCTCTATATTGCTACACATTTAAATATCAATAGGCATTAACTTAAATAAAATACCAATGCCTGGGTACCACTCAGAAATTTAGATCCAGTACATTGGGATAAGGCCTAGGGGATATGTGTGTGCTTTATTTGTTTCCTCCAGATAATTCTAATCTGTAGCCTTCATTGAAAAGCTCTACTCTCTAGTCCTGCTAGGTCATGAATAGCTGAGCTAACTGTAACAGTTCAGCAACAATCCTTAAAGGTCAAGACGAGGCTGATTTCCAGGTATCTATAACACTGACATCAGGAGCCAGGAGAACTCAAGCATATTTACAACAAAGCAGACAGTACAAATGCAAAGTACAATTCCTCACACTGAGAAAGTGCCAGAAGGGATGGAAAATGAACATCCCAAGTCCAACCAGACCACTCCAGAATTGGGGACCTTTGGAAATCCATCATTGACCCTTTTGTCATTCCTTCACTTTGGCCTCAAGGTCATAGGTAAGTGGGTTTGCTCTGCCACACACTACTGCCACAATATGTTGTTTCACAGTGGGCCCAAAGCAATGAAGCTCATCAATCACAGACTAAAACTTCCAACTCCATGAGCCAAAATAAACCTTTTCTCTTAGCAAGTTAATAATCACAGTTATTTTGTTACAGTAAAGGAAAGCTGACTAATTTACCATGGTAGTGCAAATACATACAATTCTCAGATATGCTTGCCAATGAAGGAGTGTTTTTGCAGTAGGTAAAAGGAAATGATTTAAGATTTTAGGATACTTTGGAAATGGATTCAAAAAGCCTACTCCACTTCCTAAACCATCTTCCACTGAAGTGGTGAGCTGCCTTCGGCTAATAATGCCATAAATGCCGGAGACTGGAACATCAGTGTATTCAGATTCTCCTTTGCCCACATGACTTCCATTTTAGAACGCAAGGGCATTTCCTCCTCACAATAACGAGAACAAGCAACAGAGTTAATACCATCAACTCACCACAGTGAAAGATCCCTCAATCAGTGACTCAGCACCCAACAGGGAGCCTAGTGGGAAATGCAGGCGTTCATGGAATTTGCCAGGTATCACCTAACTCCCTGTGAGCCACACTCACTGATGAAGTCCTGAGCACACTGAGAACAAATGACACTGAATTAAGTGCACTGGCAGGACTTCCCTGGAATCAGTTTTGGGGCCAGCACTTCCTTAGAAGTTCAGTCGGGAGAAGGGAAGGTGGATTTGTAACAGAAGCTCAGTACTATTACCCATACCTCTCTTTCCTCCTCCCCTGGTAACTATCAGATAACTGTCCTGTCTCTTTCCGTGAATGGGTCCATGTTAAGTATCCCACATAAATGATGCCATACAATATGTTTCTTTGTATGCCTGGTTACTTTTACCTCACCTTCTGTCTTCACAGTCACCCACGTTATAGCAGGTATCTGAATGACCTTCCTTTTTTCTAACTGCCTAACATCCCATTGTTTATCATTTGATCCACTCCTCTCCACCTTTAGCTCCAATGAATAATGATGTATTTGCTTATGAGAGGATTAATGAATCTCAGAAAAATACAGCACAGTGAGGGTTTCTTATTGAGAACAGGTGGCCAGCTAGAGATATGGATGAAGTGTCTTCCCAGAACTGCTTCTGAAGACATTTTGGGATGCTTGTTAAAAATATTTGGGCACCGGTGGCTCAAGCCTGTAATCCTAGCTACTCAGGAGGCTGAGATCTAAGGATTGCGGCTCAAAGCCAGCTCAAGCAGGAAAAGTCCCTAAGACTCTTATCTCCAATAAACCACCCAAAACCGGAAGTGGCACTGTGGCTCAAGTGGTAGAACACTCGCCTTGAGCTGAAGAGCTCAGGGACAGCACCCAGGCCCAGAGTTCAAGCCCCACGACTAACCAAAGAAAGAATATATGAGTGTGTGTGTGTGTGTGTGTGTGTGTGTGTGTGTGTGTGTGTGTGTGTGTGTGTGTGTGTGTGTGTAAATGTTGCTGGGTGCAGGGAAGTATCTAGCCTACAGAGTATGTTAAGGCTCAGGGAATGGATGACATGACAAAGTTGACTGCAGAGAAGAGGCAACAGCTATAGGACGTGATCTTGAGAAGCATCTCCATGTATAGGAAGGAGAGATTAAAAAAAAAGAAGCTGCCATCACCATCAGCAAAGCAAGAAAAGAGGAGGAAAATTACTCAGAAACACAGCAAGGACTCTGAAACAACATCAGCAACTAAAGTCAGGACCCCCAAGGATGTTACAGAGCGAGAGTGGGAGGGAACAGGTGGCTGGTTTTTGAGAAACAAACCAGCCCCACGGCCTTTGGGCAAATTTGTAAAAGCATCTCTGGTCCAAGTACTTACACACACTTACCCCCAGTCACTGGTGGGAAAGGGCCAATAAGATTCCCTGATTTCAGTGGGGAACCAGGAGATTCCTATTGGGCTTGTTGTAGTGACTGCCAACATGAAGCCTTTCCCCCTCCTAAGAGCACCAGGTCATCTCCGGGCTTCCACTGCTGGGGCGCCAGGCCACCTTGTTTCTGAGCACAGACTTTCAAACCCGGGGCAGGCTTTCTAAAGGAAACCTGAACCTACCAGGCCCAGCACGGCAAGGGATGTTTAGCCTCTGTATGTTTATCTAACACCCAAGCCCTGAGTTCAAGTCCCATGACAGACAAAAAAAAATATTACTTCCTTTCATTAGTTCCAGAAATATTTATTGAGTACCATGCTAGAAGGTTAGGGTCCAACACAACCCAAAAAATTTGAGGTCTAGGGGCTGGGAAGGTGGCTCAGTGGTAGAGCGCTGGCCTTGCATGCCTGAGGCCCTGGGTTCGATTCCTCAGCACCGCATAAGCAAAAAGAAAAAAGCCAGAAGTGGCGCTGTGGCTCAAGTGGTAGAGCGCTAGCCTTGAGCTGAAGAGCTGAGGGACAGCGCCCAGGCCGAGTTCAGGCCCCCCCCCAAAAAAAGAATTTGAGTTCCCCACCCAGTGCACCATGGAACTGAGTATTGGGCAAGAATGAATGAAAGGACTCACATCGTTCCAGCTACTGCCCTACACCGTGTAGAGATTCTTAAACTAGGCAAGCACTCACTCTCACATTATCTTTTCTGATCTCAAAGCAATTCCAGGAAACAAGTTACAGGGGCATAATGCTCCCATTATACTGATAAGATTATAAAGCTTTCAGAATTTAAGTGACTTGCTGTCTTCATACATCCAACTTGTGGTAAAGCCCAGAAGCCACCAGGACTCCTATTTCTTTTTATCTACAAGGTCACACAATAGAATAAACTCTGAGGTGACTCCTCTTTAGGCAAAAATGGTATGCGTTCATATACACACAAAGTTGAGTCTGGAACAGAGGAAGGGGGAAGAAGAGGAGAAGGACTTTAATCACTTGCTCTATGAGATCAGAATCTTCTGCGCTCTTCATTAAGATTAAAATTCTCTGTAGCATATAGCTCTGGCCTTTAATAAAGACCATGAAGAAGGAAAGCCACAAACAGAAAGAAAGCCACAAAGCAGAGAGAAAGCTGCAAAGCAGAGAGAAAGCCACAGAACAGAGATCCAGCATGGTCACAGGAAGCATAATTAAATCCTCATAATTCAGAAGCTTGTGCAGGCCCGCTTGCTCCCTAATATTTATTCTTTCATGTGCAACTGTACCAAACATGCCAGAAAGAACAGCCATTGCTCTTGAAAGACATAACTTGAATTCTTTCTGTGAACCAAAGAAAATATTGGAAGGACTACGGAGGTAGGAAAAATCCCCTCCAGAAATTAGATACCAGTCTCAGAGTCAGAAGTTGCGCGAGCACTGCTAGTACCAAGAAACTTTTGATCTACCTTTGAGACTCTTTCTACACCATCACTGTACCGGCTTTGACATTATAGAGCAGGATTGGTGACCACTACTTTCCAAGAATCCCAGAAAGAAAGAAGGCCTATGTGGTCCTCTGCCCACAAACAACTATAAGTCCATGAAGATCCTTGGGAACCATCTGTTCTCACATCCAGAGTGCCCCATCCACATAGCAAAGCTACTGTCAGGTATCCCTTAGCTCCATAACAAGCAGACACCTCTGTGCACCAAGACTTCCCACAGTCACCAGGACATGATAGGTTAGCAATGACCATAAAACTTCCCCCAAATAAACAGTGATATAGGGGAAAGGTGCCTGCTATCAGTAAGGAGCAGGTAGAGGTGACACCCCATGCATAGGTCTTGTGCTGTGACCCCATCAATGAACATCCTTCCATTTGCAGTTCCTAACTAGCACAATTTCTGGCCCTATGTGCAAGAGATATTTGGGAAAGCATCAAAGAAGAAAAGAAACCAGAGCATGGACCAAGGAACCCTAGGCTGTGCACTGCAATGTTTGGAGAAAACTCAGAGAGCAGCTATCTCCTGGGAGCTATGGAAAGCAGGGTACTAAATGGCCACAGAGTCTTAATAAAGTATGTTCCCAGTGGACCTCAAATTCAGCATTTCTGTGGTCACTGTAATGTTTAATTTCGTGTCAACTTGACTGGGCTAAGGGATACTCAGAGAGCTGGTAACGCGTTATTTGTAGAGGGGATTAGCATTTGAATTGACAGTCTGAGTAAAAATGAATTTCCCTTACCAGTGTGGACTGGCATCATCTAATTCTCTGAGAGCCAGACAGAACAACAAGATGGAAGGAAAGACAGCACATTTGTCTCTTCCTGGAACACTCAAGTAACCAGACATAGGCACTTCTAGCTCTTCAGACTCCAGGACTTACCAAACAATTATTACTCTCCCAGTTCTTAGAACTTCAGACTGGACTGAATTATACTACAAACACCACATCTTCCCACTTCTTAGGGTTTGGGACTGGGAATACTACTGGACTGGGTCTTCAGTTTGCAAATGGTAGATCCCAGGACTTCTCTGATTCCGTAACTGTTTGAGTTAATCCCCATGATGGACTGACAAACTATTTATAAGCTCTGATCCATGTTTTGAAAATATACACATTAATGTGTACATAAGTGTGTGTGTGCGCGAGTGTGCGTGTGTGTTCATCTGGATACATAGATTTATCTGGAGAAAACCAATGAGTACCAGCCCTAACTCTTTTGGAAATTTCTACCAGATAGACACATCCACCAGAGAGAACAGGAGGGCTTGGGCCTGTGCAATTTCTTTGTGTCACATCAGCTGGACCCCCTCAGATAGGAACTTCAACGTCCCCTTGAGTAAAACCCATTTCCCAGGACCAGTGCAGTCTCCATCTAAGAACCCTGGGAAATCAGATTGTGACTTTAGCATCACCACCAAAACAGGATCCTAAGAGAAAACATTCTAACAGGATCCTCCATCCCAAATCCAGCCTGCTGGTCCCGCAAGGCTAGCTCAACAATAAAAGGGGGAAAACTGATTCCACAGAAAATACAAAATAAGAACACCAGAGAACAATCCCTCCCAGTAATCACACACCATGTGTAGTGAAGTGCACATGTTCTATCTTCTGATAAGGTTATCTGTTCACAAATACTCCCACCCACCTCCCACCAGCCCACCCTGCGCGGACACCCTCCTCTCACATCTTCGAGGCCTTCCTTCTGGGAACTTCCATTTTCTGGTCCCAAAACAGAAATATAAAGCCAACGGCAGATGGTTCTTATAGGCTTTACTGAGGCCAACCAAGAATATACAGAGCAGGTATTTAATAGCAGTTCCTCTTCTTTGTGTTAACAGAGAATTTGATAATGTCATTTCTAATCTTCGAGCAAGAGACATGAAACATAGCTCTATACTTAATTGGAAGTATCTCAAAAAAAATGCTCCTTTCTCTCCTTCTCCCTAACTCCCCACCCTCTTTCCCTCCCTCCCTTCCTCCTCCCTTGTTAAAAGTAGTCCAGGCTGCCAGACGGCTGACACATGCCAACAGGAGACCTGCTACTCAGCTGTAAACCCAGCTCCTGGGAGTTGTTTTTGGTTCATGCATCTCATTGAATGTATTTAAATACATTATATGCAGGTCCCAGGCTGCATGAGACTGGGAGAGAGGTAAGCAATCAGCACTCTGCTTACAAACCCAGGCACACACAAGGAAGGCACAAGTATGCATGCATATACACACACACTTGCACACATATACACATGCACCTACGTGACACACACACACATACACATATATACATACTTATGGACACAACCATCCACACACATATATAAGTACACATAAGACATTCACCTACCTGCATCACATATGGATAATGTACACACATTCACACATACATACATTTTTGCACATACATCATGCACACTCATACTAGTACACTAAGTGGCTAAGAGTGCAGAATTTATTTAAAATGTGCCTGAATGAAAAATGCAAAAATGCTAAAATTATGAAGGAAAGACTGGGGTGGTAAAGCTGAGTCCCTCCTTGCAGCGGAGATAGCTCAATGAGAAAAGAATGAAACTATCAAGTACATCAACCTCCCAGGACCTCCAGCAGCTCCCAAGACTCGAAGGTGCAGCCAGACACTGAGTCCTACTGACCTTTGCAGAACATGAAGGTTAATGTCAGCACCTGGGCGTAGGACCAGGAAGACAGGTGAGCTCCACATAATGCCGATCCAAATGGGTTACCTAGTTCCTGATCCCCAGGACAGGCCACTATCCTGGTTATCTAAGCCTCAAAGACAGAACACTTCATGCCCACATATACAGGTAAAGTGAGGAGCCAGTCAGTGACTGGCTGTGCTCCTTCCTGCATTCACCCATGTAAACAGTGAATTTCCATCTGTGGGAACATGCCTGTTCAACCACTTGTCTGGAGTCTACTACAGACCAGCTTTCCCAACCAACCTCTTACTCACCATGGTGGACGAACCTTCCTCAAACGCTATATCTACCACAACCTTAGTCTGCCCCAAGGTCGACAAGGTAGGTCTGTGCACAGGGTGGATGCTGTGTGATGACTTGAAATGCATGAACTTGTAAAGGACCCAGGACAAGGCCCAGAATGTGACAATGCTGCAGGAATAATTAAGCACCAGGACATAATGTCCCTAGGTAAGCCTAGGCTCAAGTACATCTAAAACGGTCCATGATCCTTACCATGCTATAATAAGAACCAGAGTTTGTGGATCGTTACACCACCTAGGGAAAGGGAATTGGAACCTGTGAGCCAGGCTTTGACTATAGTAGAACATATTTGCTGAGTAATTTCTACCCTCCAGGCGCACGCGTGCACACACACACACACACACACACACACACACAGCTAAAATCAACAGGGAATTGGTACTGCCACCAGCCATCTTCTTTTGCTTTGAATAGTTTGAGCTGAGCAGCTCAAACTATGTGAAACACAGGGAAGGATGAGGGGGTGAGAAGCCAGATGAATATGTTTCTTAGTGTCAGGGATGTGCTGATTCGTCCAGACGTCTTTGAGGCCTTGCCTCTGGGAGCTTCTATTTTCTGGTCCCCAAACAGAAATATAATGCCAACCGCAGATGGTTCTTATAGGCTTCACTGAGGCCAACCAAGAATTTACAGAGCAGGTATTTAATAGCAGTTCCTCTTCTTTATGCTAACAGAGAATTTGATAACGCCATTTCTAGGCTTCAGAGCAAGAGACATGAAACATAACTCCATACTTAATTGGTAAGCCTCTCCAAAAAAAAAAAAAATCCAGCTGGGTGCCAGCAATTCATGCCTTTAATCCTAACTACTCAGGAGGCTGAGATAGGATTGAAGTTCAAAGCAGCCCTGTCACGAAAGTCTCTTGAGACTCTTAGCTCCAATTTATCATCAAAAAGTGGAGCTATGGCTCAAATCGTAGAATGTCAGTCTTGAGTGAAAAAGCCAGGTCCTGAGTTCAAGTCACATTACCAGCATGTATACACATACACAAAATACACATTACACACACACACACACACACACACACACACACACACACACACACATATCCCTATCTTGTGTTTCTTAAAAGAAGTACTGATTAGAAAGCAAAGTAGATTTCTATGTTGGGTATTGAGGCTTAAACTCACAGCCTTAAACTGTTGTCTGGCCTTTTACATCAAGGCTGGTACTCCACTGAGCCACAGCTCCACTTCTGGCATTTTGCTGGTTAACTGAAGATAAGAGTCTTACGAACTGAGTCTGGGAAGGTGGCTCAGTGGTAGAGTGCTTGCCTCACATGCATGAGGCCCTGGGTTCGATTCCTCAGTACCACACAAGCAGAAAAATCTAGAGGTGGTACTGTGGCTCAAATGGTAGAATGCTAACCTTGAGCTAAAGAGCTGAGGCCCAGAGTTCAGGCCCCACAACCAACAAAAAAAAAAAAAAAAAAACTATTAAAAAAAAAAAGCCTTACGAACTTTTCTGGTGGACTGGTTTTGAACTTCAACCTTCAGATGTCAGTGTCCTGAGCAGCTAGAATTACAGGCATGAGCCACCAGTGCCCACAATGAGTCTCTGAGACAATGCTATCCCAACAGCAATCTAGGAAGATCATATGACTTTTTTTCCCCAATGCCACAAGTAAAGCGTAGTCCTTTTCTACTATACTATCTAAATGTTGTACTTTGCCCATAGAATCTTAATCACTAAAAAGCAGGTGACCTCAGCAATGACAGTATTGACATCTCCAAGCTCAATGAGACAGGGCTTAATTCTTGGCTGCTTAGAACTCTCAGGACAGATTCCTAACTGAGGAATGCTGTGTCTATCAGCCTCTGGCCTCCATGTGGCCTGAGATAAAATGAGCCCTGCCCTGAACAGGAACACAGAGTCACCAATACTGATATAAGTGAGAGAGAAGGTCCCCAGGGCCACCACTGAATCTCTATGGACATTGTGACATTGCTGTAATTGGCTTGTGGAGAATTCTCCTTCTTGTAAGTCTTTCTCCTCACATAGACTGCAGACAAAAATAAGTCTGTGTAGGGGCTGGGAAGGTGGCTCAGTGGTAGAGCGCTTGCCTTGCAAGCCTGAGGCCTTGGGTTCGATTCCTCAGCACCACATAAGCAAAAAGAAAAAAGCCGGAAGTGGTGCTTTGGCTCAAGTGGTAGAGCGCTAGCCTTGAGCTGAAGAGCTGAGGGACAGTGCTCAGGCCCAGAGTTCAGGCCCCACGACCGGACCAAAAAAAAAAAAAAATAAGTCTGTGTAGAGCATGTGGGAAGGTTCCAGAACTATGCACCAAGGTCTTGGCAGGACATGCAGTTAGGGAACGAGGCCACTCACTCCTGGCCATCAAGACTTTCCTCAAACTTTACCAGCAAATAGCAGACAACCTTCTACTGATTTTGCCTTTCTTCCCTTAGCCTGCTCCAAGATGGAAAACCCTCCAGTATGAGCCCAATTGTGGAGCAAGAGTGAGAAAATCACCCATCTTGGTGTACTTCCAACCAAATCCAATCCTAAAACCCCAAGAGCATCACCTTTCCAACCCAGAGTCTCTCTGTAAGGGATCCAGGTTGAGGAAATCAATTCCAGAGCCTCGGGGCAGGCTATGAGAAAGTTCTCTCTCCAACTTTCAGCTCTGCCATGCCTTCCTTTGCTCATGATATTCTTTTTCAGAAGCCACTAGAAGGGAAGAAAGCCATAAAATATTAATGGAGATATAGATTGCAGGCAGCAAAAATGAAGCAGCAGGTTCTTATCACAATGAGAAAAGAGGGATCAGCTCCTTGCAGGGAGAGAAACCCCAGAACCATCCATCCACCCCTTAGGCATGGTATGGGTCACCTTAAATGACCTTAGCAGGGCAGCCTCTGAGATCAATAAAAAGACAAAACACAGAAAAACTAACTACCCAGGAAGCCTTTATTAACTGGATCTTGCTTTTTCATTCACCAGCAAATGGTTTTTTGTTTTGTTTTTGGTAATACTGGGGTTTGAACTCGGGACCTCTAGCTTGCCTGGCAAGCATTCCACCACTTAAGCCATACCTCCAGCCCTTTTAGCTTTAGCTTTAGTTATTTTTCCAGACAGGGTCTTGTATTTTTGCCCAGAGTGGTCTGAGATTGTGATCTTCCTACCTCTGTTTCCGGAATTACACGTGTACCCCACTATTCTTGTTCTTTAGGATAAAAGTTTCACGAACATTTTTTTCTGAGCTCTTTTTTTTGGGGGGGGGGTCCAGTCGTGGGGCCTGAACTCTGGGTCTGGGCTCTGTCCCTCAGCTCTTCAGCTCAAGGCTAGTGCTCTACCACTTGAGCCACAATGCCACTTCTGGCTTTTTTCTTTTTGCAAATGTGGTGCTGAGGAATCGAACCCAGGGCCTCAGGCATGCAAGGCAAGCACACTACCACTGAGCCACCTTCCCAGCCTGCTCATTTCTAACTATGATCATCTTATCTCTACCTTCCAAGTAGCTGAGATAGCATGCATGAGTCACTCTACCTGGCCCAAAGTTACTAACTTTGATATGCTGGGGGGTGGGAGGGGGGAGCAGTAATCTAGAAGCCAAGAAAATACTTACCAGATATAAATAACACAAGGGAAGTTACTCTGTCCACACGAACATCTGCTATATAAATTCTATGGAGGAACTAACATGCAAGCCTAACTGGATGGTGTTCCGTGGAAGAAAAACTTGCATGGGCACGGCGAGGCATCATGACCATTGCTTCCCTTTGCCACCTCTTGGCTTGACAAAGGAGAGCATCACAAACCCAACAAGCTTGAATCCACAGAACTGTGGTGTTCCAGAGATATTGGCATTCACATTGTCTGGGGGAAATGAGATCTGAAGATCATCTAGTCTTCTGTTCACTCTTGATTTTGGACATCTCCCTCCCCACCATCCATCTATCTCTGGGAGCCTAAGTCTCTATAATTTCATACCCATTCCCTCCAAACAGGTGTGGTCTTGAGTAGCAATTAATAGGTAAAGATGGACAAGAACCAATACTTCCTAAGTGCTTCTCTTTATGATCCTGGTTTTACCCATGTTGAAATTGGACATATCAACCAGAGTCCCAAGATACCTTTGTCACTTACCAAAACCTGTTCATTCCTATTCAAGACCTTCTCTATCTAGCTAATCTACCAGGTATCTCCTTTACTCTGTGAAGGCCCATGCTCATTCTATGATTTTAGCCCTAAGCAAATGAGTTCCTTTAATCTGGCTCAGGCTATAGTCTGGACCCCAGGTGGAAGGTTCCTGGTCATTACAAAATCTCCATTACCCTGGCTTCTGGCTACCCTCTATCCCTGTCTTCCCCTTTCCTCTCACCCTTCCCTGCCTGGCTCAAATATTCTTCCAATACCCTTCATCTACTGATTCTAGTCTAGATACTTTCCACTTTTATCACCTAGTTCATACTTTTTAGCCACTTCCTAGGCTTAAATTTTGTCCATTTGCTAAATTATATATTGTTCAACCCTAGCCATTCGAAGTACAGATCGAAAAATTTAAATAAAACCTCTGAAAGTTTAAATAATGAAGTTTCATAATTTTAAGTAACATTTACTCCAACTATTGATATATGGAAACATACCAAATCTTAATGAAACATAAGCCCATCATAAGCATAAAAAGAAATTAAAGTTGTTGTTTTAAATGTTATTAATGGGTGGTTTATTAATGAATTATTCTATAGTCACAGCTAGTTTGGTATTGTCATAGGCCATTAGCAGCTAACTGCTCTCTCTGCTATGAGATAAAGGCCTTGATTTCAGGCAAGACCCACATAACGAGAGATGGAGACATTTTCCATTCTTCTTTGCTGTTAGACCTCTCACTATCATAGCTCTACATAGTTCTCAATGCTCTTTTGTCCTTTTGTCTTTTCTTCTAGTTTGCTGCCTGAATGGGGTTGGGACATGAGATCAAGTTACCCATGACAGAGCAACAAGATGGAAGGTAGTCTGGATCTCTGGCACCAGAAAGAACCACACTAGCTCTAGACCAACAAGGCTCACTTGTACACAAGGGAACAGTGGGTGCCATCAAAGCTTAAAAGTTCTAAGATTTAAAAATTAATTTCATCAAGTCACTAGCAACCTGAGAGTATTCTTATCTTCTTTCCCTGAGTCACAAAGCAACACAGGAGAAGATGCTCATAAAAGGATATTTACGATGGGAAACTATGTTTTTCCTATCGAAGGCACATATATATTTCTGATTTTTTTCATCTTCTACTCACTAAATCCTTATCAATCCTGTTCATTGTTCCTTTTGGTAATCACTGGTATAACAAACTAGAATTCTTTCATCCTTTCAGATTTGCACATTGCCCCAAAGATTATTCCTCAGCTTCTCAAAATTCATCAAACCTTAAATGATTAACATGTGGATGTGAAGCATTGCTACTATTGTGTAGCTAAAGAATTTGCTTCATTGACTAGAAGACACTCTTCAATGTTAAAAAAACAATTAAGATTAAAAAATTTTTAAAGTAAAAATGACTCATTAAGAGAGAAGTGCTTTGCATAATTGGAAAAGTGAAGCATTGATTGAACCAAGAAAAATAGTCCCTGATAATAGGGAACACTCTAAAGAGCTATGAAAAGTGATCTTACTATCCAACATCATCAGACAGTTGTCTGTACATACAGCAGTTAGAAGCAGCAATTATTTGCATGCAGCTGAGAAATAACTAAGTTGAAGTGCTTTTCCTTTTTTTCATTTAAAAAAAAGAAAGAAAGAATTTCACAGGAAAGAAAAGATGTGATTGCTTTGAATTCACCTTGAAGAAACCAGACTCTCCAGTTTGCACACCACAAGTCCATAGATAACAAACTTCTCTGTATTGAAGGAAATTGAGAGTGACAGTTTTTAATTCTATATAGGAAGATTTTCCAGGAGACAAAACTCCATATCAAAGCTACTTCTACTCCACCAATCTTCCGTTTGTCTTTAGAAGTCTTTGTATTACTAGATCTTAAATTCCTAACAATTAGATAGTCAACTCTTAACCAACGGAAGGTTAAAAAGCCACAGGGAAACTCAAGGCAAGCACATATCAGAAATGAATACAAGAAAACCCAGCTTGTGAGACACTGCACAGGAGTGATGAGCCGATATCCCTTCCCACCTAGGCGTTCTAATTGAACACATATAACATTAGTGTTAAAAGTTAGCATGCATTTCCTAATCCCATCAGCTGATAAGGATACAATGGTTAAAAAATAAGCTGTGTGCCAAAAATACACAGAGAAAAGCTGGCATAGGATTCAACATTTTCCATAGATAATCTGCCACAGATAATCTGGTTCTATAACTAAATTTAAGCTTCTTCTAATATTTATCTTCATTAGATGTACTGTACTATAAATGGCTGAGATTTTGCCTTATCAAAATGACATGACACCTGTCAGGCCTGGGGACACTTGCCCTTGCTGGACTCTTTACCTCCCTGGAGGCTACAACAGGGTCTATCTTTCCCCCACCCACAAGACCTGCACTGAAGAAGTGTTCACTGTATTAATAAACCCAGGTTTCAGAGCCAGAGGATCAATATCCTATAACAGCTTTACAACAACTCTCATGGTTATTTCCCCCCACCGCCCCAGTGTCTACATTTCACACCAGCATACATTTTTCTATTGTCTTGGTATAAGGCCTAAATGAGTACAGGGGTTTTTAACAAAGATCAACTGTGACCTTAAGGTCGGAGCCCAGTTGCAACCTGGTTCCACCCACATCTAATGGGTATCTTAAGCCAGATTGCAAAAATAGGAGGATATCCCAGATTTCATAATTACTACCATTCATTATTAGAGCATTTGCCTAGCATGAACAAAGCCCTGGGTTTGATCATCTGCATTGCAGAAATAGAATTTTTTTTAAAAAGAAGATATACAAGCAAGTTAATTCCATTGGCACTATTCTGGGCTAAACAATTAATCTTGTCTCCATGAGAAAGTGAATGCTCTCAGGAATTCTTCATCTATTTATTTCAGCAGTGAAGTCTTTAATTTGCTTCTTCATGTAAGTCTCTGACAGTATGATTTCTCTGCTGTCAAAAAAGGCAATCAATTCAGCTGGCAAAATGTGGTTCTAATGGTAAAAGCCATTTTCAATGACCAAAAGGCAACAGAGAGACTGGATCTGAGAAGCCAGATACTTTTGGACAGTGTTGTCAGCCCCAAGATTGTTGGAGTGTCCCATAGGTACCTGCCTGGTCTGCAAACTTCAGCCTAGGCTCCTAAATCTTGACTGAAATCACTTGACTAACCACCTTACTACATCTTGAGAAGAGATACCAACAAGATCTATTTTGGGGTTACAGCCTAGGAAAGGGCTGTCTACTGAGATCATGCCAAGAAAAGATCTGACATAATAATGCCCTTTGATGTTCCTTATAAGAAAATGTAAGTTAAGTGTTCCAGGGTTCCGGTCATCACTAGATGCCCCTGGCACCTGTCAAAGTGGATATCAGGGAGAATTGTGGAAGCCAGGAATCCTCTATCAGCCACTGCCCTGAAGACATGCACTCATTTCTTTTTTTCTTATGTATTAAGAGTTTCAACTCAGGGTCTCACATTAGGTACTCTACCACTTGAGCCACACTTCCTGCCTACTTAGGCTTTAGCTACTTTTTAAAGTTTAGCATAGCTGCGATGATGGATGAGTTACCACATCCACCTTATTGGCTGAGATCGATTTTACCTAACTTTTGCCCAGGCTGACAAATTGCAGTCCTCCCAATGTCTGTCTCCTGAGCAGCTGGGGTTACAGCTGCAAGCCCAGACCCAAGATGTGCAATCTTATCCTAAGGATAAGATTAACAACTAAAGATTAACTACAGCTGACCCCTATGGCCAGCTCAAGGCGCTGCAAGCTACATCCCTGCCAGGCCATTTACATGTGCATGGGGCAGATGATGGGCAGGCAGCCAGTTCACTGGAAGTGGAAGACCTATTCTCTGGCCACCTGGCCCTTGAATGAATGTGCTCTTTGCTTCTAGTGAATAACAATCCCAGAGTGACAATACCCTCTCCCCTCTCCTACCCAGGAGTGGTAGCACTCAAAGCTCTCTGCCACAAACCTGGTACCATGGAGGGCAGCCCCAGAGCAGAAGGACAGGGCCTGGGCTAGTCATGAAATAAATCAACATTTCCAAAAGCATCCTTCTCCAATGAGCCACAATAGAAGTAAATAAATAAAGCTGCACCTCCAATTAGAAATGGATTAAGCCAACACAGATTGAGAATCATCACCGCAGGTCTTTAATGATTTTAGAAACAATTAGCAACTGGCAGATGTTTAGGTTTGTGCCAGGCTGCATGAGAAATGCTTTGTGTCATCGCAGTTGGCCCTCTTCGAAATACAGAGCAACCTAGCACCCCTTTACTCCCCAGATCCCACCACTGGGCAATGAGTAGTCTCTTTCTAGGACAACTCTGATGTCTTCCTACTGCAGACTTCCGGTGGAATTTACTTCTAGAAATTTTCCTATCACCTCCCAAAGTGCATCTAATGGTCTTGACTCATGAGGCTATAATTATAATATTTTGGCAATACTGGGGGATGAGCTAGAGCCTTAGTTTTGCTAGGCAGGTGCTATACCTCTTGTGCCACATTCCAGACTTTTTTTCCACTCTTTTTGTGTGTGCCAGTCCTGGAGCTTGAACTCAGGGCATGGGTACTGTCTCTGAGTTTTTGCTTAAGGATAGTACTCTAATACTTGAGCCATTGCTCTACTTCAGTTGGTTGGTTGGTGCTTGATTAAAGAGTCTCAAAAACTTTCCTGACCAGGCTGGCTTCAAACTGTGATCTTCAGATCTCAGCCTCCTATGTAGCTAGGATTACAGGCATGAGCCACTGATGCCCAGCATTTTATATTTTTAATAGGGTTTTAAGTGTATGCCTGGGCCAGTCTAGACCACCACCTGCCTATGGACACTTCCCAGGTAGCTAGGATGACAGTCATGTGACACTACACTTCTTCAGGGAGATAGATTTTGTGTTTATGCAGGGCTGGCCTAGAACCACTCTCCCCCCAGTCTCAACATGGTCTTCACATGCTTGGGATACTAAGCATGTGCCACTGTGTCTGGTGACTAAGGCTAGAGTCATTTTCTTTTTTTATTTTTATTGTTGTTGGTCACGGGGCTTGAGCACGGAGCCTGGGGGCCATCCCTGAGCTCTTTTGCTCAAGGCTAGTGCTCTACCACTTTGAGCCATAGCTCCACTTCTGGTTTTCTGGTGGTTAACTGGAGATAGACCTCAAGGACTTTCCTGTCTGGGCTGGCTTTGAACTGTGATCTTCAGATCTCAGCTTCCTGAGTAGCTAGGATTATAGACGTGTGCTACCAGTCCCCAGCTGGAATCATTTTCTAATAAAGTGTTCCCAGAAAAAGTACTATCCCTTAATTTCTCCTCTCAGTGTAGTGACAGCCTTGTACAGTCTGCTGAGCTCCAGTTCTTGCCATCAGTTCTGCCCAGAGCAGAACAGGGCAGCCACAGGTTCCCAGGGGGCTCTATCATACCCTCCTTCTTACTTCAGACAACTGCATATAGGCACCTACACCCTGTGGGGCCTCCAGCTACCCCGAGTGTGCACAGGACTGGTAAATTGTGCCACAGACACAGGAATGAGCTGTGGAAATCTGCTGGCATGTTGATTCAGCCATTTCTTCTCAAATCCCAGCATGTGGAGGGCACAATTCTCATGTGCAATATGGAACAAGTGAGGCATTCATCCCAGCCAGCCTATCACCACCATACCAGCAGGAAGGCAACCAGGGAGCAGCAATATTCTAGAATATTGCTAGAATATTCTAAGATATTCCTTTAAAGCTTTTCCCTCTATACGAGCTCCTCTTCCCCCACCCCATGCCCACCTCCTCTCTTCCCAATTTCCTTTCCATACCATGGGCTTTACAGCTCTGGATGGTAGAAGAATCTAGAAGGCATGGCTTCCAAGTGGCTCACTTTGCTGCGAGGTCAGAGGGTGTGTTGCTATTGTTCCACATTTATGACACTGCGAGGAACTGCAAACCCCCTGGAAGTCCCTCTAGTGGTTCCTAGGCCTGGTGGAAAATTACCATTGGCAGAAACAAGGACAGAAGCAAGAGGGGATGGCTGCAGTCACTTAGGGATCATCAAAGATTATACCCAGAAAAACTGCTCTTCACTAAGATCACTGGAGACAAACCCATGTGAACCAGGGCCTACAAGGTGTCAGCAACACCTGTTAGTGCCCAGACCTGTGAGCGTGGTTGTGTGTGCACAGCTGCCCCATGCATTCTCTCTTGAGCCTGCGACTGTCACATCCAGCAGCACAGACTTCCCCATGGCTTCTGGAAGGTGTCTGAGCTCCTGGCAGTGGTGAGGACAAGGGACATTGGCACAAGTGATTGTTGCCTCTGACAGTCAACCTCAGGCAGGTTCATGGGACTGCTCAGAAAGGGCAATGATGGAGATGGCCTGGTGTATTCACCCACAATGACTTCCATGACAAGAAGACGGACCACCGCCCCAATTATTTACTCCATATAATCTATCAATGTCCATGTGGGTACATGCCTTACATGAAGCCACTTCTATGGGACAGGAGATTTAGTCAATCTCTTATTTGGTGCTCTGCAGAGGACTCTACCTTGAGGCCATTTTCTCTTGCTATATTTACCCAGGAAATCCAGAAGCAGCACTGGGTGTCACTACTGCATGTGTGAACTGGGGAACCTGGGAAGGTTCTCATCCTGCATCCACTACATTGGTCAGTGCTGGAAACCGCCTCAGGCTCACAAGTTTCTGAGGTGGCATACTAAGCTGTTATCATTACTTCTAACTTAAGAGAGAATAGCTGATATTATAAGAGATTAATATATTTTCATATTAACTAAGATTTTTTACCGTGTAGTTAAATTTTAATTTTATTAAATTTGTTTCTTTAGAACTCGTTATGCTATATTATATTAACTTGGGTTAATATAACTTGGGTTAACTTGGGAGGAGAAGGGTCTAGGAAATTACCTTTCCCGACTCCTGATGACATAGTTTCTTAGGTCTGTGTTCAGTCATGGAGGCCACCCTACTGAAATCCTCAAATGCATACATCTTTTAAGCCAGAGCTGAGGAGCCACGAACCTGGAAGCTTTGCTTAGGACTTTAATGTGTATGCTCCATACGTATTTTTATACAATGAGTAACTCACTGCACTCAATCTGTGCTCTCCTTTTGGATAATACTGATGTCTGCTGAATGCCCAGAGCTCTCTGCAGAGTCAGCAATCACCTACTAGAACAGAGGAAAACCTTCGTCCTGCCAAACCCTCAGAACTGGGCTGAGTGATAGCATCTTCCTGACAACCGGAGCTTCTTCCACTTACTTGGCATCTTTCTTCTGGGATATGTGACATTAGAATGATGAGCTGCAGCCTACTACAGGCATCAGACAACGGGAAAAAGACTCAGGGATGGCTTCACAGTCAATCCAATTAAATCTAACTCAAATACACAGAGGAAAAAAAAAAAAAAAAGATGAATCCCCTCAAGCTATCTCAGCCACAGGGTAATTCCGAAGTCCAGGCTGAGTGTAAATGCACAGTCCACAGAACAAGTCATCAGACAGTAAGCCTGGTGAGTAGAATTGGTTGTTTTTTGTTGTTGTTAGTTTGGGTTTTTGTTTGTTTGTTTCTAACGCATTGTGTGTCTTCAAAACTAGGAATGGTGGGAGTGCATTTGAAACAAGCCACATGTGTTCCTAAAGGAGTTTGCACACATCAAAATTTTTCCAAAGAAAAGAAGGCACCTGTTTAAGAGCTACTGAGAAGAGAATTTCAATTTTAATGTAAAAATCAGCTCCTAAACATTTCTTTCAGCATCAGAATAAGATTTATGCATGGAATTCTGTAAAAGTGGAGGACCCAGAGACCCCAAATTTCACTGCTATGCCTACGCTCTACCTTAAATGCAAATCTCATCATATAGAAGTAAAGTTTTGGCTGGACCCCAACATATGAGTTTATTTAGCAGATGGTTTTATTAGAACTTTCTGAAGAAACAATGAATAGAGCATGTGTGTATAAGTGTGTATGAGAGGGAGAGAGTATGTGTGTGTATGTGTTTTATTATAAGGAATTGGATCACATGATTAAAGAAGTACTTTCAAGATCAGATCAGTGGGATAAGTTGATAAGCTGGAGGCCCAGGTGTACCATGGGTACAAGTTCCAGTCAAAAGACCAGCAGATGTACGCATTATCCTGCCCATGTAATTGTAACCCCTCTGTACAGTATGTTCACAAATAAAATTAAATTAAATTTAAAAAAAAACCAGCAGACTGTACCTACAGATCCAGGAAGTGCTAATGACTTGGTTGGAGTCAGTGTCCTAGGGAAAAGGCCATTAGGAAGAATTCTCTCTTATCCATAGGAGGTCAACCTTTTTGTTCTATTCAGGCTTTCAACTGATAGGATGAGGCCCTCCACGTTAGGGAGGATAGTCTGTTTTATTCATTCTACATAGTCTCATAGTAATCCCATTCAAAATACCTTCAGAGATATATCACTCTGCACCTGTGTGACCAAACATCAGTGCACCCATAGCCCAGACAAGGTAAAACATTAAATTAACCTTGGTGATAGGGGCAGATGTTATAGACCCACATGGGACTGGATTGTGAAGTGTACTTAGCCAACTTACAGAGACCAGCCTCAAGATTCTGAAGTTAGAAGCATGCTTTACCCTCTAGTCCTCTGTGTAGTCTTGTAGACAGCACCTCCATAGATACCAAGAATGGAGTTAAATTCTCTCCTAATTGTCTTAAAGTAAATAACACTATTAGAAGAGGCAGACATATATATCCACATGAGCACACATTTATACTGCTATCAGGTATTAAACCCTAGTTATCAAAGGAAAAAAATTGCATCCTGGCAACTTTTTGAGCAATTCTCTTTTAAGAGTTCAAACACTCCCTTACCTATGACATCGTTTGAAGTTGACTCTCTAAGTGCTAACACCCAGGCTGCACACAGTCCCTTAGCTTTTTCACTCAAGGCTGGCACTCTACATGAGACACACACACTTCCACTTCTGGCTTTTTGCTGGTTAATTGGAGATGAGAGTGTTATGGACTGTCCTGACCAGGCTGACTTCAAATTCTAATCCTCAGATCTCAGCTTCCTGAGTTAGTCAGGATTAAGGGTGTGAGCCACTGGTGTCCAGTGATTTATAGAGTTTTGAGGGAGGTAGCTGGATCACCATGACCTTTCCTCCCATGATTACCAAAGTGCTCACAGCCCCAATAACCAGGGCCTCAATGTCTGCAACATTGGGACCAAGCCTTCCTTGTTTTCCAGCTAGGGACAATTGGGTAGCAGCCATCATGTTGTGGGCCAGAGGTGAACCTGGGACTCCTCCGTGTACTGCCTGTCTCTACATACTTCCTCCACAACAGGCAGATGGGGATCCCTACAGCCAGCATAGATAGCACCTCAAGCACAAGTGTCCCAGGATCCTGGGAGCCAGGCTATCCAGAGATAGCAGAGAGGGAGCCACCTGCCCCAACCTCCACAACTGCACCCTCTCTCCCCTCAACCTCCATCTCCCTCTGCAATAATCTGCTTTCACCATATTTGCTAAAAATACCCTTCGCTTCTCTGTTACACTTACTAATACATTCTATTTCAGGTCTGTTTGCATTCTTGCTTAGAAATACCCGGATGGAGACCAGAGAAAACATGCAAAAACACTCTAACCACATTCCCTGCAGAAAGCCTCCTCATTGCCCTGCTGAGCTTCACACACAAATCTCAAAAGCAAATCTTCCCACCCTGGATGGAAAAGAAAATGGCAGGAGAAGGGGAAAGGGAGAGGTCAATCAGGACACAGACTGCAGCAGTCAGGCTGGAGTCTTCTTGCTCTGCCTCTTCATACCTGCCCGGCAGGGGCACATTACAGCCCCACTCAGGAGCCACATTAACCAGAAGAGCAGCTGTATGATGGTCTCTCCACTGAAGCCTGTGACACATGTTCAAAACCTGGAGATGATCTAAAGGAAGAGGAAGCTAGGCTTAACTCCAGGAACTATGTCTGAACATGCTTTCTACATCAGAGGACAGGGATGTCATCATTTCCACTGTGCAGAGGTCCCTGAATGCCTTCAACCTCCCCCTGAGCTAATTTCCCTGCCTGGTGGCCTTAGAAGAGCCACTGAGCTCAGATGCCAGCAGCTCCCTGGCTTTGCTGGCATTTCCAGGAACTCAGTTCTCTCCTCTAATTATGTAGCGAATGATGGCAACACCTCATCTCCCATCTTGGCTCTCCTGTGGAAGGAGGTAGAATTATAGTATGCTCAGTTTTTAAAGTTCTTAATTCATATCGCCTATTTCCTAGCTTCTCCCAGGATGCCCATCATTGGCCTTCCTGCATTTTTCTCTCTCTGGAGGTGAAGAGGGAGATGGAGCTGGTAACTGCAGAGAAGGCAGGGAGGGAAGAGATGGGAGTGAGGATAGAGTAGTGGGAATAGAAGCAGGGAGGAGGCTAGTGCCTTGGTGTGAAGCCAAAAGTCACTGCCTAGCTGGTGCAATGTCTGTCCTTCCTTACAATACAGCTCATGGGTGTTAAGACACAGGGAGAGGTACAGAGTGAAGCATCTGGAATGCCAGCTCGGACAGGCCTTTGGCAGGTCTGAGGACCAAGCCTGGAGGCAACATCCTGACATCTCTGTGGAGCCACTGTTCACCAGCTATGAGCTCAGCTCATTAAAGCAAATACAAAACTTGAGAGGCAGAGGCTGGAGGATCATGAGTTTAAGGCCAGCCTGGGCTCCACAGTAAGTTCTGTCTCAAATAGACACACATACACACATTAATTAAAGCAAAAAGACATGATAATTCTGAATTGACAAGAGAGAAGAGGCATCTTGAAGACATGCTGTGAAACTTACTTTAATAGACTAATGCTCCTATATACCTTAGGCATATGGTAAATTTTGTGTGTTCATTTTCCTGTTTGAGAAAAGGAAGAAAGAAAACAGACAGACAGACAAAGAAGGAAAGAAAAAAAAGAGAGAAAACAAGCAAGAAAGAAAGACAGAGAAAGAGAAAGGGTAAAGGAAGGGGAAGGGGAAGAGGACAGAGAGAGAGATAATCCTACTCAGTTGGCAGAAATCAGCAGGACTGAGGGCCAAGGCAATGCAAGGTCCAAGTAGGGAGACCTCGTCTCAACCGAAAAAAAAAAAAAAAGGTGGGTGTAGTGGCATGTACCTGTCATCCCAGCTATGTGAGAAGCATAGGTAGAAGGATCATGGTCCAGGCTGGCACCAGGAAAAAGCACAAGACTCTACATGAAAAATTAAAAAGCAAAAATAGGCTGGGAGCATATCAAGTGGTAGAGTGCCTGCCTAGAAAGCATCAAAGCACTGACTCAAATTTTCAGGAAGAAAATGAGTTGACAGATTCTTGTAACTGGTGGAATTTTGAAAGTCATAATCTTTGTTTTGAGTTGGCATGGAGAGACACGTTATAACATTTGAAAAAAAGAATTTGGATTTGTGAAAGTCAATTAATATATTAAAAATGTTCAAGAACATGTTTGAAAGACATTAAGTCTCAATAAATATTAGTTTCTATATAAATGAAAGAGATCCATAAACACAGTTTCCCCCAAAACTGGAGTCTGGGGGTTCCACTGAACTCTACCCCACCAGGTACATGGCTGATCAGGAAATGGCCCACAGCAGGAAAGGGCAGTAATTCTGCTGGGCACTGTCAGGGCAAGTGGATGCTAACAGAGTTTTCTCTAACTGCAATCAGCAGGAACCCTTGACTAGGCAGGGAAACAATATGGCACCCTGAAACAGAAGATCTTAACACCTGCAAATGTATTGAACCATCACTGCAACTTTAGTGGAATAGAAAGCATGCATTTAAACAAGGAACCCTCCAGCACTCTTGAGATAGTTCCACCATGCATCTTCAGTCCCCACCTGAATTTGACTGCAATGAAGTTGACACCTCCTGATGAGCCAAGGGAAGAACCACAGTCTGTCTCTCACATGAGCCCGCAGGCCCTCGTGGAATGTGAACCTGGAAAAGCCCAGAAGCCCTGGGAAGTTTCCCGGGCCTTCTCCTTTGCATTTGCTCTGCTATTCCTCCATTCCTGTCCTGCTCACTGCTAGAACAGAAGTCACTGCTTCAGAAAGGGAAAACAAAGGCTCTGATCCCAATTTGCCTTCCTGGATTCTCAGGGAGACTGCAGTCATGTAAAACAAGTGGGAAATGCAGTGAGCTCACCTGAGGCCCTGCCAGGGGCTTTCTGCTCTCCCCCAGCTGGGAAGGTAACATCTCCTCCCCTCCTACAGAGCTGCAGGGGCACACCATTAATGTAGTCTGGGGCAGGGCTGGGTGAAAGGAGGACAAGAGGCACCTGCTGGGTTCATGGCCTTCTTTTCAGAGGTGATAAGAGGATTAAAGAGGTATTTGTTGCTCCTGGAACTCTTGGGCTATAAGATGCTCTATAAATACCCATCACCTCAACCCCAGGGAAGACACCCTTCAGCACAGGGATAATAAGTGTTACTCTGGCCTGCAAGAAAGACAGGAAGCACTGGAGGGGCCTTCTGCCATCCCAAGTGGACTGATGCTGAGTACCTAACACAGTATCCAGATCCTCTCAGAGACCCAAGTGCCCTGGACTGCATGTATCTGATAGGCCTGTTTCCTTGTGGCCCTCTAGCATACGCTTGTTTCTGCCTGACTAGTGAGACCTGTAGATTAGAAGCAGAGACCCCAGGATCCCGCTGCCTGATGGTAATCCTGGCTCTGCCCTTTCATCAAAAGTGTGATCTTGTGCAAATGGACTCATGTCAGGGTACTGCCATTTCTTCATCAGGAAGATGGGCTTCACAAAATCCAGCTTAAAAGCCACTATGAGGCGAGGAAGCCCTTGCCTGATCCAGCTAGCACTGCAGAAGGGACAGGCAGTAAATGAACCTATCCAATGGACACCGAGTCTGTGCCTTGAATATATGAGAGTGGGGTTTTTTTTAGCATCAAAAGGGAGAGGGGAGAGTGAAGTGTGGATGGAGAGCTACCTGGTGACCAGAAGTAAGTGGAAAAGACCAGTAGAAAATGGCTCCTTAGGTAGGAGCTTACCAGAAAAACCAGCAACAAATGGCTGCCTGGGCTATTTTATTGCAGCTGCCAAGCAGGGCATTGGAGGAAGCACAGAGAGTACTTGCCATGGGCACTTGTGAAGTGCTGGAGCAGAGTGCCAATACAGAGCAGACGAGGTCAGTGGATTTTATCGTGGTAAGTCTGGGGAGACAATGGCACACCCTCAGCTCCTCCTCCAAGTGTGTCCTGGGCCTCACTGCACCTGTGTGCCCCAGGGTCTAACTGACCCAAAGGAGCCACTAACCTGAATTTAGTCCACAGCTCTCAGTCTTTCCTGGGCAGTGGACAGCCTTCCCTCCATGAAGTGGGGCGGGGGGGGGACTCTGAGCACACCTGTGGGGTCAGTTGAGCCTTTGGCAGGGTCCCTGATCCTAACCAATGGCTGAGGGGCTGGTATGGACCCAGGTCACCAGCAGTAGCACTGGGAGAACTTGCTAGAAATGTCAGCTCCGCTCCATCAGGAACCTCCTGAATCAGAAACTCTGTGTGGGGACTAGGGCATTTTGTTCACCCTCCCTCTGTATGCTCAGAGAGTTACTGGTTTACAGAAAAGTGACTTCAGTTTGGCCCTGTGTTCATAAAAGGCCATTGGAAGGGTACCACACACAAGGTAGAGGATCACTACCCCATAATAATGAGTATTATCAGTGCCAATGTCAATGGGACAGATTTACAAATCAATTCTAATCCAGAAGCTCGAGGAAGCCTGGAATCTACAACAGCCCTGACTTAATAGGGAAGTGGTTTAAAAGAGCAGCTTAAGAGAAAACACTGGAGAGCATTGTATCATGCCCATGTGTGCCTTGGATTGTTTTAGGCAACCCAGGCCCCTGAACATAGGGCATACATGACCCTATATCTTCCGCAGGTCAACTCTAAATAGTTCACCTTTATATCCAACCACTACTCAACTTCCACCTGAATGTTACAGCGGCACCCCAAGACCAAGGTAGGCTTCCTTCCAACTCCAGAGCTAGCATGAGGAACAGAATCCACCAGAGAGGGGGAGGGGCTGGTAGTGCTCCAGGTTGGACCAGGATGATCTCCTGAAGGCGCTTACATGAGAGGTGACAGTGACAGATTTCAAATCAAGCTTTAGATTAGAAACTCTCATTTTATTTGGTGAGGGGGTTAACAGTGTTCATGATTGCTCCACAAGGGTTCTACCGCTTGAGCCACATTGCCAGTCCTTTTTGCTTTAGTTTATTTTTCAGATATGGTCTAGCACTCTAGGCTTAGGGCTGGCCCACTACTGTGATCCTCCTACCTCCGCATCCCACATAGCCAGGATTATTATATTTATAATATTTAATATCAAAGGATTCTCCTAGTTTCATCTGTCACTTTGAAACAAAAAGAAAATATTAATCTTCACCACAGATTCTCAAAATGAAAAATCTTGATACAGTAAGAGGAAGTTTTGTAAAGAGATGAATTCTCTGAATAAGAATCTAAACTCATGCTAATTATGCAGTATCTTTATTTCATTTCCCAGTTCTATTATAGAGTTGGTTGCAATTACCCGGATCATGCAGAGAACATGGGGTACTGCGGAGCTTCCTCGCTTGTGTTGAGGAAAACTGAAAACAATGCATCATCCTATGGTGTCTCCACACCTCTCTAGCTGCAAGACATCTTGAGTCATGGACACCTGGTCACTCGAGCTAGAAGTCCAGGATTGCTCCAGACTCCTCCACTCCCTTGTACAACAATGTGACATTCCCACGATCTTCTTCCACAGTACTCAGATAAGCACCATTCTTCCTCCCTCTCCCTCCCCTCCTCCAGCACTTCCACAGCCCAGGAAGCCATCACCACCTGTGTGGACGATGTTCTCCATGTTTTCCTCTTGATACAAATGGAGCATTGAACTGCCTATCAACACACTGCTTGTGAACCTGCCTCTGTGATTATTTTCTCTGACTCCACAACAAAGGAGGAAGAAGTAATTTTCACAACCATGAATAAACCAATTCCCAAATTTAGGTCAAAGAGGGGCTAAGACTTCACACAATCCCCAACAGAACTAGAGAGAAGGGACTCACAGAAATGACTACACACATTCACAGCAGCATTTGTCACAAATGCCAAGGGAGAAGCAACCCAAGAGTCCACAAACAGAAGAGTGGATACGTAAAATGTGGCACAGACATGCAATGGAATACTCCTCAGTCTTGAAAAGGAAGAAAATTAGAAAGAGGAACCCTATTACACTGCTGGTGGGAATGTACACTTATACAACCACTTTGGAAAGCAGTCTGGAGGGTCCTTAGAAAGCTAAAGATTGACCTCCCTTATGACCCAGTCATACCGCTTCTAGGCATCTACCCTGAACAACAGGAGCCAGTATACAAGGACACATGCACCTCCATGTTTCTTGCAGCACTGTTCACAATAGCTAGGATATGGAAACAACCCAGATGCCCCACCACAGATGAATGGATCCAAAAATTGTGGTATCTATACACAATGGAATATTATGCAGCCATTAGAAATGACAAAA
>NW_012267240.1:17501897-17502244 GCF_000151885.1 Dipodomys ordii
TGCAGCCATTAGAAATGACAAAATAATGGCATTTGCAGGGAAATGGATGGAGCTAGAAGAAATCATGTTGAGCAAGGTAAGCCAAGAGCAAAGAGGTCTCCCTGATAAGTGGATGTTAAATCCAAAATGTTAGGTGATATGACAAAATTAACAGGACTTAAGAAACAAAGGACTTCCAGTCATCTGGCCAAACCACTACTAAATAACCCATGCTGCTGATCACATGTATGGTATATATGTGTATACCGTTACATGTTATAGACCGTGATAGACAATTTGCTCCAGGAAAGTTAGAATGAGTTTGTGACTTTAAATGAGCATCATTATCCCACAATACTGTGAAATTT
>NW_012267240.1:17503839-17511049 GCF_000151885.1 Dipodomys ordii
AAGAAAGAAAGAAAGAAAGAAAGAAAGAAAGAAAGAAAGAAAGAAAGAAAGAAAGAAAGAAAGAAAGAAAGAAAGGAAGGAAGGAAGGAAGGAAAGGAAGAAAGAAAGAAAGGAAAGAAAGAAAGAAAGAAAGAGAGAGAAGAAATAGTTCCAGCAAAGACATTTAATACTTAAGAAGAATAACTTACCCAAAGAGTAAAAGAGTGACAACAGAAGAGAAAAAGAAAAATCTGCCAGGAATAACAAGGTCCAGAAAGAACCGATCTGATGCACTGACTTCAAAGAATGGTTTAACACATGCATTTCCCCAAATCGCGTGAGAGCATTATTTCCACTAAATTGTTCTCCAAGTACAATATAACATTATTCCACCCAGAAGGTGCAAATTATAATACAGGGTTCTACCTTACGAAATAATGTTATGGCATAAACACTTTTGCCAAAGGTTTTTATTCTATTAGACTTCTATTAATTTGGGAAATAAGTACTGGGGTGTCCCATACCACAAGATGTTGTGATGGAATTATGTGTTTATGAATTAGTAATTCCAGGGAAAGGTGTGTCTTCTTTTTTCCATGTCTGTGGAGAGGGTGGCAAACCAGGTGAGGGACTAGTATGCAAATGAGGCCTGTCTCGCTGAGGCTCTGAAGGAAGGACTTGGGAAATGCATCACTGCCCCACACATCCCCAGGGGTACACAGGAAAGAGTTAACTCCATGAGTTACTCTCATAGGCTGAACTTCTGATCTTTTAATAAGTCTCTAAAAAGGAAAAGGTTGGAAACTTACAATGCTGGGTTTCATTCAGGACTATAAAAAATGCTGGGTGGTTTTTCGCTCTTTAAATAGAAACAAGTCCATATTCTCATCGCAAAGGGCCCATAAGACTCAGCAGGCAGTGAACTTCAAGGGTCCCAGAAAGCAAGCTTCCTACCCTAGGTGCCCCCCACCCCTCGTTTTCCCTCTGTATCAGGGTTGTTGCAGGCCTTGGTTCCCTGGCCATCTCTCCCTGTAGAGAAATTCTCTTGATTTCTATCACCCTGGATGGCCCTACCTTTCCCAGGCACGGTGCTATGTGAGATGAGATTTGGGACTGGGCAGAGATTGCTAAATAATGAGTAAGAGGCAGCTCCACCGGCATCCAATACCCAATTATCTGCTTGCCTGAATCCAATAAGAAAAACAACCACATGAAAGGCAAGAATGACAAAGCCAGAGATGAATTCTTCTCAAACCTTCTGGAAATTCTGGTTCAGAAGGGAGAGGGTGTGGTCTGAGATCTGGGTGCAGATCAGACTCACAGCCTTGCACGCCCCAAACTACTTCACCGGTTCCCAGCACAGGGGCTGGAGCCTGGGCAGGCATGGGACTCATGCATGGTGCACCCTAGACAAGAAGGGAACCCAACAGAAGTTAGTCTAGTCCTAAAAAACAGACAGAGGTCTCTCTTCACCCCAGGCCACCCCAGAAAAATCTGCCTTGATCACTATAAATTCACTCCCTGCCCTCCCTCCCCCCAGCTGGAATCAGTCACCCCTAGTAAGGGTGGAAGGCTCTGGCTCCACCTTGGCTCTGAAACCTACAAGTTGGCTTTCAATTCCCCCAATCATATGACACTATTTAAAAAACTTATCTGAATAAAATCGGAACAATGAAGGAATGACAGGACAGAACCAAACCAACATCAATATGTTGGCTGCCATGTTGTATTCTGTATTTACATGTTGCCATATAGGTGGCAATTTAACAAAAAGAGAGCACAGGTCTTGAGTCAGAGGGGAGTGGCACCCCAGTCAAGACTCCGTGAGTGATGTCAAGATTAGCCCCTTCCCAAAACCCCTGGGTCTTTATCTAGTAACATGGTGGAGATCCCACATGGTAGGGCCAAATGGCCAATTCCCTTCTGAAACCATAGTAAAACCATGGCCACTGTTCAACAATGTTATCTCTCTGAGGCTTGCTAGAACTTGTATTAAAATGAAGGTTGATTGGGAACTAACAACCAAAGTGAAATTTGAAGATTATCTGAAATTTTTTCTGCAAAACTCTCAATTCATGAGTAAAAATTAGATTGTCTAGAACAAGTAGCAGGCAGAAATGCTCAGGTGAGTTGAATTTTTCATTTTTTTATTTATCTGAGCAGGAGAAGAATTAGTGCCACATTATCTTATTCCTGTGACTGAGAGAGAGAGTGTGTGTGTGACAGAGAGAGAGAAAATGAGAGAATGTATGTGTACTGGAGCTTGATCTCAGGGCCTTGTGCTCTAATTTGGCTTTTTCATTCAAGGCTAGTGCTCTACCACTTGAGCCACAGCTCCACTTTGGGCATTTTGGTGGTTAATTGGAGATAACAATCTCTCAGACTTTCCTGCCCAGGTTGGCATCAAACCACAATCCTCAGATCTTAGTCTCTGAAGTAGCTCGATTACAGGAGTGAGTGACCTCTGAATCATCCATCTTAGGTTAAAAATAAAGCATTGGGTATCTACCTCGCCAAGCACTGCTCAAAGCAAAGCAAACATCTTTTAGCAAGATTATCTCTCTCTGCTGACGATTATAAAGTGAACGGTCATACATTATGGCCAGCTCTAATGATGGGATCATTGCAATAAAAGCAGTTAAGAGGGCAGTGTAGAAGAGTTCCAGGGCCCCTGCCCACCCTTTTCCTCCACTAGACAGCCAAGGTCATGTCTTCCTAAGTTCACAGATTTGACAAAATTCTGAAATAGCAGGGTCCTCAAAGATGCCAAAGTTCTGTAAGCAATTGAGAATAACAAACACCATGACAAGTTTCCATTGCCAAGACTGAAGCTGGGGGACATCCAGGCATTTCCTTCTACCCTATAGAGTGTTTACAGTCAGGGTGAAAGGGAAGGTCTATATTACTCAAGCCTTTTCTTAAACTTCAAAAATGAATCTGGTTTCTGGTGCATTCTTAACCAAATCACAAGTGTAGAAACATCTGGAAATACGTCCAGGTCATACCAATGATCATTTGGACACAGGGCATCAGGAAATCTCAGATTCTCCAGTTGTGCCCTCCTCGTGCCCAGAGTAGTCATCTTGTCATGGAAGTAGAGAGTCAGAAAGCCCTTGGACCACAGTCTTTCCTATGGTTTTAATCTAAGTTCCTTGTTTCTCAACTTTCACCCTAAAATTAAAGGAACCCAAAGAGAAAGAGAAACAAGATCTCTCTTTCTAAAAAAAAATTATTTCATCCTAGAAACTCATGCAAATAAACATCTGAATATTTCATCAGATTCCAACTGTGAAAGAAAAACCTCCCAATAAGAGACAATTCGTTTAAAAAAGCAAATAAACACAGGAGAAATATGCTTCATATATTTATATTACCTAGCATGGAACTATCTCCACAGTTTTCCCAATGATTTTCATGAAGATATGTAGAATATGAGAGCTACAGGGTTATCTATGTGGAGATATGGTGGGGCTTTTTTTTCAATTTTTGGAAGCTAGTATATCACAGTAAAGGGCAATCTAAGCTTAAACCATCTCCCTAAATGAAAGAAAAATAATAGATGTTAGTAATGTCCACCTAATAACCTACAGTTATTGCCTATGGATAAAATGACAAATTATATAAATAACCTAACTGCCAATATATCCCCAGGGTTGTAAAAGCCAACCACAATGATCAAATCCATTTTTTGTTTGTTTGCTCAACTGAACTCCAGTCTCTTGGCAACACAGTGGTAGACTGAGATACAGTGGCAGGCCATCCTGTGGTTCTTTATTTGAAAATTATCTGAACTGATGGAATTATTGTAAAAAAGTGAAATCTGACTAACTACAATGAGAGATTAAATGTGAGAATTTATACTACCCAGTTATCCTATGTGTAGCAATACCGTTCATAGATGGTCACAAGTATACTAGACCTCAGCATGACTTATGACCTCTCACCTCTCACCTTTCCCTTTCCTCTAACCACAATTTATCACTAGTTTTTTTTTCCTTACCCACTTAATAGTGCCAGCTCCATGAAACTTGGACTTGAACGTTCCAACTGACAGTCCCCAAAATAGCACCTGGCATGCCCAATAAGCATTTGCTGACTGAATGACTGAACATACTGACAGCCTCTGAGAACAGAAATGGAGGATGGCCTCGTCCTTTCATTATGCCTGTGACCATGATCACTTTCCACCACCTGCTCTTGGTCGAGTTCAATGTCAGAGGCCTCATCCTGACAGATGCACTGTTACTGGTCATTGCTTTTTTGCATGATTCAAAGGTCAACACTACCTAACATGGTCCACAGCAAAGTCATTCCTACATATCGCCATCTCGTCCTCCTATTACAGACAAGCATTTTTATGAGTTTCTTGTTTTCCCTCAATTTCTTCATGCAAATATGTGCGAGTTCACACATATATTTTCATATCCCCATCTTTCGTATATAAACGCTCCTCTCCACCTTGCTTTTTTAACATGGCAATGTGCCTAGAGATCTTTACACATCAGACCACAGATCTTCATCATTCTCTTTTAAGAAGCACCTAACACTGAGCCATAGACATACACCATCATGTTTTTAACCATTCCCTTATTGACAGACCGACACATGGTAGCTTTAACATTATGATGCTTCACACAAAGCTTCAACAATAACTTTGTACTGACATCATTTGGTTACCATGTACAGATATATCTGCAGAGAAGATGCCTAGAACCAAGACTGCTGGATGAAAGAGTCCTCTCCCAATAAATAATTTGAAAGTGTTGTTTGGCCTGGCACCAGTGACTCACACCTGTAATGCTAGCTACTCACGAGGCTGAGATCTAAGGACTACAGTTTGAAACCAGCTGAAGCAGGAAAGTTCATGAGCTCTTATCTCCAATTAACCACCAAAGAGCTGCAAATGGAACTGTAGCTCAAGCAGAGTGTTAGTCTTTTTTTTTTTAATTGTGAAAATACCGTACAGAGTAGTTACAATTACATGGGCAAGATAATGAGTACATTTCTTATCAAGCATTAGCATTGTTATCTCCTCCTTTGTTTCCCCTTCCTATCCCTTCCCATCTGCCCTCCATCCCTGACCAATCCCCCCCCCTCAAGTTGTAAAGTTCTATTTTTTTCATGTAACGACTAAAGTGTTAGTCTTGAGGAAAAAAAATCTCAGGGACAGCACCCTGGCCCCGAGTTAAAGCACCCAAGGAGTGTAGCGCGAGCGCGCGCGCACACACACACACACACACACACACACACACACACACACACAGTGCTGGTCCCAGAGTAGTAAGCCTGCAATTCCACACACACACACACACACACACACACACACACACACACACACACACGGTGCTGGTCCCAGAGTAGTAAGCCTGCAATTACACACACACACACACATACACACACACACACACACATATACACACACGCACACAGTGCTGGTCCCAGAGTAGTAAGCCTGCAATTCCACACACACACACACACACACACAGTGCTGGTCCCAGAGTAGTAAGCCTGCAATTCCACACACACACACACACATACACACACATTCACACACACACACACACATACACACACGCACACGGTGCTGGTGCCAGAGTAGTAAGCCTGCAATTCCTGATACTAAGGAGGCAGAGGTAGGAAGACTGTAGTCTGTAGCTGACACAGGTAAAAGCATGAGACCCTATCTGAAAAACAAGTTAGAAACAAAAGGAGTAGGGCGTGTCCCAAGTGTACAGTTCTTCTAACAAAGTGTAAGACCCTGAGGTCAATCCCCAGTACCACTAACAGAAGAAGGGCTGCTAGCCTCTTTCTTTGTCTTTATAAATACAAAAAGTACAAACTCCTAAAACTGAAACCAAGCAGCATCCCCACAGTGGGAGTCTGAGTTCAGTTTCCCTATTCTACTTATACCTATTCTCTTCAGCTAATGGGTTTTCCTTCCAGCAAGCTATCAGAAGAAAGTCCTCTAGAAAAGTCCTGCAGTTAATTTGGGTGGAATTAAATTTTTATTAGACTATTTAAGAATTCTCAGTCAGAAGCACATTTTGTTTTCGTTACAACACACAAAATGACATGAGAATAAGGACATAAATGATTGTTTTTAAACCTTATTCATTGCAACCCAGGGAATCCCAAAACTACATTCTCAGAGGTATTTTTTGTGGGGTTCTTGGGTTGTTTTGTTTTTTTTTAAGTAATTCATGACTTTTCTCACAGTGTGAGACTATAATTGGAAAATGATGTCGTTTTGCAGCATTAGCAAAAAGGTTCTTTCCCACCCATCCCAAAGAAGGCAGAGAAACAATATCCTTCCACAAGAGATTCTGGGCTGTCAGGAAACTGAACCCCCTGGCTGAGAAAAATTATTACAGGCAGGAAGTGGATTTATCAAGTACAAATCTTCCTTGACCAAATTCATTGCTTTGGTCAGTGTGGTTTGGTGTGTCACCTTCCATTTACATTACAATCATTAGGCATAAGCAATAACCAGCATATACTTTCCCTGTGCTGGCTAATGTAAGCTTCAATCCCAGAAATAGTTAGGTACTATTATCAATACCTCATAGTAACCCATCAAACACATGCATGAGAATTTTTAGCTGCTTTTTAGAAAAGGTCAGATAAGATGATATTAAGCTAAATGAACCCCAACATAAGGACACAAGTGGTTTTTTCTTCCTTGTTATTGTGTCTAATGTATTTATAAGGTACCACGTGATTTTTTTGTTGCTTTGATGTCCCTCCCCCATGGTATAACCCCTGTTTTCATTGTATTTGATTTGGTATAATTTGAGGAGTGGAAGGGAAAAAAACAAATTGTTTAAATAGGGATACAGGTTGACCCATTGCAACAATGAGATGTACAAGATGCTATGTCAAAAAACGAACTTTACAATCTAGGTGGGTGGGGGTGGGGAGGGGAGTGTTGTGGAGATGGGAGGGGAAAAACAAAGGAGGAGGCAACAATGTTTGATAAGAAATGTACTCATTACCTTGCTCATGCAATTGTAACCCCCCTGGTACAGTATTTTCACAATAAAAAACTTACTTAAAAAAAAAAGAAAACTGAAGTTTAAAAAAGAAAAAAAAGAAGTAAGCCAGGCCCAAAGAAACATAGGTCCCATGGTTTCCCTTATATGCAATATCTAGTATATGTATGAGTCAAGCGGAAAAGGTCAGATAATGTGATGTCAGGAAAATGAACCCTTAGATATGTATTTTAATGTTTTTT
>NW_012267240.1:17511238-17519082 GCF_000151885.1 Dipodomys ordii
TAAACAAAGGAGGAGGATGCAATGCTTGGTAAGAAATGTACGCATTATCCTGCCCATGCAATTGTAACCCCTCTGTACAGTATGTTCACAAATAAAACAAAATTAAATTTAAAAAAAAGAAAAGAAAAAAAAGCATTTTTAGCTGCTTTATTCATAATATCCCCAAATGGAAATCAAAACAATGTCCATCAACTATAGAACAAGAAGCTAAACTTCATACACTACCATGCATCAATGGAAAAATGAGCAGCTTTTTATATGCAATAACATGAACAGACCTTACAATCCTTCCTTCCCCCCTCCCCCCCCCGCCCCCGTTCATGTCCCAACTGCAAGCAGTTTGGAAGATATTTTGAAAATATCTTGAAGAATGAATAACAATACTTATGCACATCACTATCATCAGAAATTATTCCTCTTATCCTTAAAAGATGATCATATAAAGCCAAGAAAGGCAGAAAGAAATAGCTCAGAGGAGGACATCCACAAGGCATACCACCCCCCTGGATCCCTGGGGATGTCAAATCTCAAGAGGAAAGTAACTGAAAGGGGGGGAATCAACCACCATTCCTGATGTCCCCTCCCCATCCCTGTGACTGAATTTCCCTTTGTCCCTCCTCTCTTCCTCTCTAGGACATGTGAAGGAACATAACCTGGCTGCTGGAAAAGGCTGGGAAGATCACACCTAACACCATCTTCCTTTGCCTGGGAACCTGTTGGAAGCCACAGATTAAGTCCCAGCTCTGCCGGGAAAGGCGAGAGTGGACAGTTGTAGCCTGAAATCAGCAGACAAGTCTGATGCTCAGAGTCAGGATCCAAAAGTCCCTCATCAAACACATCACAGTCCTCCAATTTATCAATAATAAAGTTATTGTTTTAGTCCCCATCTGCCTGGCCCCTCAACTCTACTTCCAGGCTGGTTCAGAGCTCCAGTGAGAAAGAGCATGTTCTCAGCCAGTACCTCACGCCTTACCCCAGCTCTGTACAATGCTCGCTACAGAGCAACAGGGGTAGGGATGGGCGGGGAGAGAAAGAAGCTGGGGCTGGATGAAGAACCTGCAGGGCGCAGAGCCTGTCCCTGCTGCCTATGGACTCTGGGGCTGGCAGCAGTTGACATCTGCCAGGCAGGCAAAGTGCTCAGTCTTTCATTCCTCCTTTATTCTGGAACAATGTGAGTTTTCTTAGCCAGTAATCTGACAGAACCTAGCATTTTGTTTCCTTAAAGAAAACACAAAAACGAACCTTCTCCAAAGAGCCATCAAAGGCCTTATTGTCATTTTAAACAGTGTTACAAGCACTTAAGGAAACTACAGAACACAGGTCTCCAAACCTGTTAGGCCTCAAACTAACACAGTACCACCTTCATTCCGGTCGGTCAACCACTGATCCCCAGAGTAAACACTAGATCTACCTAATCAACATGTTAGGACCCATTTCAGAAGTTGTCAATTTTCCTGTTGACTCAAGGGTCATGCCTGTCATCCCAGCCACTCAGAAAATGGAGGTAGGAGAGTCAAAGTCAGAGACTGGTCCAGGCAAAGTGAGTTAAGACTCTCTGAAAATCAAACTAAAAGCAAAAGGGCTGGGGGCATGGCTCAAGCTGGTAGAGCACATTTGAAATGGAAGATTTTAGACTTTAGGCACAAACCCCAGGGGTTCCATAGGCAGGCCCAGAAATCACCCCTAAATTCCAAAAGACATCATGAAGGACAGAGAAAGATTTATTATAGGGCATGGATAGCCATGGTAAGAGTAAAGGTAGCATCTTAACCCACCTTCTGCCCTCTTTGAGGTACAGACATGAACTGCAGGTTTAAACAGACCAAGAGAGAAAGGTGTTCATACTTAAACAGTCACAGGCATGTCCAGTGGTCAGAGACCAGTGTCTCAAGGTTTCCAGGTAGGGCCTGATCAACAGGAGACACTGGGCCCTGGAAAAGTCTGGTCTTTCCTGGATGCCAAGATGGCTGCAAAAGGACTGCAGGAAAGAATGGCTCAGGACAAAGGACACAGGTACAACACTGGGAGGCAGGGTGTCCAGGCATTACCTTGCATTTAGTTCATTTATGGGCCTAAATAAGGAGCCAGTGATCTTCAGCAAAATGAGCTTTTGTGTGTGTGTAGGAACTGGGACTCGAATTCAGGGCCTGAGTGTCCCTTTGCTTCTTCACTTAAGGCTGGCACTCTACTGCTTAAGCCACAGCTCCACTTCAAGCTTTTTGCTGGTTAGAGATAAGAGTTTCACAGACTTTTTCTGCTCAGACTGGCTTTGAACTGTGATCCTCAGATATCAGCCTTCTGAGTAGCTAGGATTACAGGCGTGAGCTATTGGCACCCAGAAAAGCTTTTTTTTTTTTAATTGAAGGGGAGGGGAGAAGCCTATTTGTCTGTTTTCTTGCTTTTTAAAATTTTGTGTTAGATTTTGGTCTGGGACCAAGATTTGAACTTGATATGTGACACTTTCTTTCTTTGGTGGTGATCTACCACCTAAGCCATGCCTCCAACCCCCAAAAGCAGCTTTTTTTTTTGCTGTAAAGGTGATATACAGACGGGCTGCAGTTATGTAAGTCAGGCAATAAGTTAATTTCTTTTGAAATAATGTCACCCCTTCCCTTGTTTTCTCCCAGTTTTTTTCCTCCCAAGCCTCCCCCACAACTTGTATTTTCAGCATAGTGTCTAGTGAGCATCACTGCTGCATTTGTTCACCCTTTGTCCCATCATTTTTGTACTCCCCACTTACCCTCCCAACTCAGATAAACTCACATACAAGACAAAAACTGCAACAAAAAGGTGAAAAACAGGGAAAAAAAGAAAAAAACTCATTTTCATTTCTTTGAGTTCACTTTGATAAGCATCATTTTGTAAGACCATATGTGCATAGCTGTGGAACTTTTGTGATCATCTCCTAAGAATATCCTCCTTTGTTCTTACTGTGTGAATGATTAGAGTCCTATTTATCATGTCCAAGTGTAAGTTTTTGTCTTTACTATCCATTGTGTTATTTGTAGATTTATGGACACATTCTAATCACTACAAATGAGCATCTATTACAAGTTCAATTCCCAGTACCGCAAAAACAAGGATCTTTGAGATCATCTGGTTGGCCCTGAGATGAAGAAGCCATTGGAGCACTCTAAATTCAGTGTATTATTTCCTAACCAGAGCTGAGGAGATCTGAACATGGACTGGAGAGTGGAGGACAATAAAAAAATTATTATTAATCCTGTTAGCTGTGCTAATGTCTTGCTCCCTTACTCTTCTTTCTTGGGGGAGACCTATTGTTATTGGTGGAGGGCCAACAAATCTTTATTTCCTTTTTCTATATACAAGTGATTTTATATTCTTTGCAGGAATGTTGAGGTATGATATATTTAGGGTGCATTATGTGGTAACTTCATACATTGCAAAATGATTCCTACAATCAACCTAATTTACATTTGGTTTTCCAGATGAGGGGGAGAACATTTCTATCAGTTCTTAGGAAATAGTTCAGCCTTTGTTTTGGATTTGGTGGTACTGAGGATTGGCTTCTTGCTTGCTAGGCAATCAACCACTTGAGCTATGCCCCCAACCCATTTTGCTTTATTTTTTAAGTAGGATCTTTGAGCTTTTGCTTAGGCTGGCCTCCAACTGCAAGCCTCCTGCCTCTGCCTCTAGAATAGCTGAGATAATAGGCATGAGCTATCCTGCCCAGACCTAGCTTTTTTTTTCATGAAATGAGTTTAATAGATAGCTTAGCTAACTGACGGTACCCACATCTGGCTAGTCTAGAGCTGGTTACCAACAACTGTTGTCCCCTAGATCTGTCTCCAACCAGGGCAGCAACACAGATACCTGGAAGACCCTGTCTACTCTGCTGTCTCTCCAATTCACCTTTGAGAAAAAACTGAATAAGTTTCTAGACTGGCTTCCTTTTTTAATCTTACTGGTCAAATATGCATTTGATATTGTCCTATGTAGACATTTGTTCAGAGTAGACATTTCTAAATGCATCAAAATAACCCTAATATCTTTTATAATGTCATTAAGTATAACATAGAATTGGTGTGTACTCACAGTAATAGCCATAAATCATTTGCTATGAACTATTCTAAGTGTTCTACAGGAATGACTCAGGTAATCTGTCCAACATCCAGTGAAAGCATTTATCACACAAATGTATGATACACAGGGAGCTGAAAAAAAGCCAAGACCACACAGAGTATAATGACACACTCAGCCTCTGTGTGACCTGGCCATACACTCCCTCCTCCACCCCATGACTACACTGTTTCTGTGAAGAATATCCAATGTTCTTCACTGGGAGTAACTGTCCAGAGATAAGTCATTCTCATTCTTGTCCTTAAAAATAGTACTGCTCAGCCAGGCACTGGTGGCTCAAATCTGTAATCCTAGCTCCTCAGGAGGCTGAGATCTGAGGATTGTGGTTCAAAGCCAGCCTGGGCAGGAAAGTCCGTGAGACTCTTATCTCCATATTAACCACCAGAAAAACCAGAAATAGCGCTGTGGCTCAAGTGGTAGAGCGCTAGCCTTGAGCTGAAACGCTGAGGGACAGCACCCAGGCCCAGAGTTCAAGCCCCACAACTGATCAAAAATAAATAAATAAATAAAAATAGTGCGGCTGGGAGCTAGTGGCTCACACCTGTAATCCTAGCTACTCAGGAGGCTGAGATCTGAGGAGAGTGGTTCAAAGCCATCCAGGATAGGATGAGGCTCATCCATAAGGCACTTATCCTCAATTAAGCACCAGAAAACTGGAAGTTGAGATGTGGCTCAAGTGGTAGAGCACTAGCCTTGTGTGAAAAAGCTCAGGAACTGTGCCCAGGCCCTCAGTTCAAGCCCCATGACTGACTGACTAATTAAATTAATTAATTAAAATGCAGAAGAAGAAAACCAAAAGTAAAAGAAAAAAATCTACCCTACAGGCCAAAACAGTTTTTTTCAAAAATCACCATTTTGTTTTTTGCATTAACAAAATCAGTATTATTCAAATAATGCTGATTTCTCCAAACAAGCCTGAACAGGAAATCCAAAGAGTTCTGTAATTTCTCCTCTAAAGAATTATCTGGGGCTGGGAAGGTAGCTCAGTAGTAGAGCGCTTGCCTTGCATGCATGAGGCCCTGGGTTCGATTCCTCAGCACCACATAAGCAAAAAGAAAAAAGCCAGAAGTGGTGCTGTGGCTCAAGTGGTAGAGCGCTAGCCTTGAGCTGAAGAGCTGAGGGACAGTGCTCAGGCCCAGAGTTCAGGCCCCACGTCACGTCCGGACCCCCCTCCCCTAAAAAAAAGGAACTATCTGGAAACTGCCAAGTAGGCAGCAGAGACCCACACTGCCTATCCAGCCTGGCTCTTACCACAATGTGAAGGAAAGCTTCTGGTCATTCCCTCTTAGGGCTCTGGATGCAGTTCTACAGAAAAGTCACATGTGACCCAAAGAAAACAGCCAGCCTTCTAATACCTTCACAAGCTCCAGCTACTGACAGAGAATCTATCTTTATAACTGAATTACTTGCATAAAGTAGTGCCTTCAAAGCAAAAATGAGACCTACACACACACACACACACACACACACACACACACACACACACACACACACACACACACACACACACGATCCAAACAATCCTAAAAGAGGGAAGGTGTCTGGACATGAATTGCAGAAATCACTTGTGAGAATGTTTCCTTCATCCTGCACTCATCATCCCCAAAGGAGTAAATTTAGAGTGTCTCCTGTCATCTTAGGAGAGGTCAAAGTGCTGCCAACTAAGACACAACCCATAGCCTTTGTTGGAAGATAGGAGAGACTAAAAAGTTCACATCAACACGCGCACAATTCTAACTCCACGGAGCTTGGGAAATGTTGCCATAGACATTGCTTCAAAGACTCAAATTACAAGAGGAAGAAGGGTTTGGACCTATGGCTACCATCCCCATGTCAAAACTCCTGAGCTTCCTTAAATATTCCTAGACTAAATATGAATGTAATAGTTGAGTCAAAGAGTTTATATTTCTTATCTGTAATAGAAACAGGGATATCTCCAAATAGCAAAACCTCTTACACAGACAAAATAGATACCTTCTCTTTCACTAGTCTGGAACTTTTTGTTCCTTTCAAAAATTTACTATTGTTAAAATTAGTTTTTTGACATTCATAAAATGCCAACAACACATCTATATCTGCTATTTCAGCTATATCATTCGTTCACCTTTGAACCAACTTTCAAAACATTGTTAACTTCAGCCCTGCAAACAACAGTCAGGCATGAAGATAAGGAAGGCAATTAAAAGTTACAGTAACAATAAAAATAAATTAGTAATATAATTCTCTGTGGTTGTCAAGACATGGTTTATGACTTTTACATTAGAAATACTGGGAACTTTTTTTTCCTTTTTATTACTGCAGACAGTGCAAAAGCAATCATTTTAATGGCTAACAGCAAGTCAGGAAAAGAAAAGGCCTTGGGAATGCTTCCAGTCTAGAAACGCACATTCACAGTACTCAACTATAGTATTTTGAATACCCAAAGGGAAGTCTGTCTACTCTGCAGTCAATTGTGTCTTCTTTTCCAGTCTATGGAGTATGGAATCCAGCCAGGGACAAAAGGCAGCAGTACTGAGGCCCATCTTCATGCCAAAGCAAGGTAAAATAAAAATGGCAGGCCAGAAGCAGCACTGGGGCTCAAGGGGTAGAGCTCTAGTCTTCAGCACAAAGAGGCTCTGTGACAGTACCTAGGCCCTAAGTTTAAGCCCCAGGACTAGCAAAAATAAAAAATTGCAGAACACAGCTAAGTTGAACTCTAGCTGTACAATATTTAAACAGATTCCAAGATGGTGACACTGCAGAACTCTCATATGAATTCTAGCCAGCATATTCTTATCCTTAATGTGTCAGAGACCAATGAAATGGAGTTTTTCCATAACCATCACATGCCTAACTATTGTAGCACAGCACCTGGTCCAGCCTTCCTAGCAGACATTTATTGTAACCACTAATCTCTATGTTTGTCTCTGCCTCCTCCCCTGTCACTGCATGGGGATTTGCGATGGAGAAACACAATTTCCAGACATCTATATGTCTGACTACAGTGCTTGGCAGAAAAGTGGTGTCCCTTGTCTCTCTCCCAGAATACCAAATACACTTAATAACTAGACACTCCCTAAGGAAACTTTTTGCTCATAAATTTCAAAATTTTGCTTTCAAAGCCAAAATTTCACGATGGGAGGTTAATTTCTTTGGCTCTTACCTTCCAGAGTCCTTAACAAAATAGCTAACTCTGAGCATAAGGGTCACCTTTTCTCTACATATGGGATCATAGAACAGCTGTGAACTGAATGTGGAAAAGGGAGTGAAAATGGGTCAAAATTGAAGAGAAACATTAGAAACAAAAGAAATGTAAAGGAGAGTTATAAAAAGAAATGAGAGGGAAAATGGGCAATGGACTAGAGAGAGGAGGAGGAGCAGGAGAGGAGTGGAGAAAGGAGATCCAACTTTTGCCTACAATCGGTACCACACAGCATCCTCCCACAGATAAATTCCGAGCATTTCTAGGTGGGCTCAGCTCTAACATGCTTCTCTTCAAAATGAAACAGAGGAAGTAGGTTTGTTCTTTCCAAAACATTCAACACTAGTTGAAGGTTTCTGATCTTTTCCTTCATAAGAAAAAAAGCAAAATCCAGGTATGGTGGGTATGTCTATAATTCCAGCATTCTACAGGCTGAGGCATGAGGATTGCCAGGCAATTACACAGAAAGTTTGAGGCCAGACTGGGTCACATAGTGAGACTCCATCTCAAGAAAAGAGGAAAGAGGGGAAAGAGGGGGAAACAGGAGGTGAGGGGAGGGAGG
>NW_012267240.1:17519346-17549414 GCF_000151885.1 Dipodomys ordii
AGAGGAGAGGAGAGGAGAGGAGAGGAGAGGAGAGGAGAGGAGGCGGTGAGGAATCTTTGAGATGCTAAAAGAAAACATCATTAAGAAGTCTTTAAATTTTAAGACATGGGAAAACTCTGGCGCAAACTTTAATAGTTTGGGAGGCAGCTAGAAAGAATAACAATAAGCAGAAGGGGTGCAAATCTACAGAAATCAAGCATTAGTAGAACATACTACTTATGTATAATGTTAAAAGAAATCAAAGTTGGAGGGATGAGTTGGCTTGGGAGAGATGGGAACGGATGCAAGGAGTGGCACTGATTAAGATGCATTGTACTTGTACATTGGAACCCTTTTACACAACTACTTAAAAATAATTTTAACAATGAAACGAAAGAAATCAAAATGATTATGAAGATCAAATGAACTATAATGACCACTAAAATAACTCTTGAGCCAATGGTTTATATTTTCTTGAGTGTGGTCCAATCGAATGTTTTAACAAGACTTGAAAAATTATTATTATCTCATTTTGTGCCATCAAAAAGATTCTTTTTTTCAACACCTTTATTTTTAATAAATGGCAAATTTCCATTTTTTATACTTTCATGTAACAGAATTTTCTATTATTTCCAATCTACTCTGTGATCCAGAAACCATGAAACTATGATCCCTTTCTTCTCTTTGTGGCTTCAGGGCCCTCCTTGCCATCTTTGAATATGAAGCAGAATATATACAGAAAAGTCAAGTCTTGATTGAGGAAACAAACAAAGAAGAGTTGGCATTTGTCACATCAAATGAAACAAAAACAATCTGAAATACTAACAGTAGAAATAGCAGGAGATAGAACAACTGTTTCATAATTACTACCTAATTAAAATGTGACTTTTATGACAAGTTAGAAAGAATAAATTCCCAGCCAAGGAGCCCATGTCTGCCTTTCTCTAGATTTAAGGAGAATTTGCTGGGTTGGAAGCATAGCTCAGTGATAGAGCTTGCCTAGCATACATATATATGTGTGAGGCCCTGAGTTCCATTCCCAGCAGAGAGAGTGGGGGAGGGGGTGGGAGAGGGGAGAGGGAGAGGAAGGGGAGAGGGGGAGAGACAGAGAGAGGAAGGAGAGAGAGAGAGAGAGAGAGAGAGAGAAATTTGCTGCTAGAAAGAAAAACATGTTAGGCCAGGAAATTATTATTTCCCATTTTGTTTAGAAAAGCAAAATCTCCCAGACAGCCTTGTATCAAAGACAAAAAGAAACAAGCCAGTCCTCAACCCTTCTCCAGACTCCAGGGAAGGTCAAGTTCAACTGCAAAGCACTGAACTTGAATTGGGTCTGTTCTTCAGATTTCACACTGGCAAAGACAGCAAAAATTCACAGCAGTTATCACAACCAGCCCCCAGATGTAGACGAACCTAAACCAACTCTTAACAAAAAAAGAGCACATTTCAGTCAGATCAACTTAAGCTCTCTGGCTCACTAAATATTGATAAAGCTTCCTGTCAAACAGAAAGGGATGCACACACACAAGATGATTTTTGAAAACATGACTCTCACTGTCTAGCTTCCAGTCAATAAAGGCACTCAGGGTCTAGAGCTTTCAATAAATAGGAAACCACAACAAACAGCTGCTCAGGTCTCTGAGACACGCATCACTTTTACCCACAGAAAACACCTGTCGGGCATGACTTCACAGATGACTTGTGGGAAAGAAAAATAATTTTAGCCTGTGGTATATAAAACAAAGTCCGTAGACAGCCAGGCATTGAGACTTGGAATGACAGCTCCTGGTAGACACAGACAGTCGTTTTAGACGTCTGTCCTGTCCAGGGGACTCTCCCATGTGTAAGGGATGGGTGACTCTGGTTTAAGAACAAGGAGGAAAGGAGGGAAATAATCTGGACCAGAAGGCTGAAGTTTGGAGAAAATCCCCAGGAATGCCAAAAACCAACAGAAGTATTATAGCTCTCTGAAAGATTAAAGTAACATAGTGCTATTGAAGGGCATGGTAGACATTTGACATCCAAAGGCAAGTCACTTTCTTTTTTGTTGTTTCACTAAATCAAAGCTGAGGACAGGAGGAAGGATGGGTCAAGGCAGGAGAGATGGATGACGTCTCTATGAAGAAGAAAGTCTTCACTTTTCAACTACTTTACTGCTGCTGCTATTACTACTACTACTACTACCTATTACTACTAGTAGTCCAAATTCAAAAACTCTGGTGAGGCATTAGAGGTGGCAGCTCACTGCTATGACCCCAACTACTTGGAAGGCAGAGATAGGAGGGTCATGGCTCAAGGCCATCCCAGGCTAAAAAAAAAAAGTATGAGAGCCTATCTGAAATATAATTAAAGCATAAAAGGGCTGGAAGTGTGACTCAAGTGGTAGACTGCCTGCTTAGCAAGTGAGGTATCAAATTCAAAACCCTAGTACTTAAAAAAATAAAATAAAATAAATTTAAGACAAAAGAAGATGGGGACCAACCCTTAGGAGGAAGAGCCAAGTATTTCATCTACTTAAATCCCTATCTGGTGAGTCTGGCACATAGTAGGTACAGAGAAAGAAGTCAATATAACAGGCCTGACCACTGCCCTTTGAAAGGTCTCCTTGGCTTGCTATTCCAGCTGCTTTGGAGACTAAGGTGGGAAGACTAAAGTTCCAGGCCAGCCTGGGCAGTTAACTAACAAGACTTTGTCTCAAAACAAAACAAACAAACAAACAAACCAGGTGTCATGATTTAACAACAATCTAGGTGAATAACCAAGATCTGTCAAAAAAAAAAACAAGGCAGGCATGGCAGTTTATGCCTGGAATTCCGGCTAGACAGAATGTAGAGGCAGCAGATCTTGATGCAAGGCCAATCCAGGCAAAGATACCCTGAGACTCTATATAGAAAACTTAACATCTTTTTAAGATAAAAGAGAACTAGGGGGCCTGACTCAAGTGGTAGGGCTTATGAGATTGTCCCTTGCCTGGCATCTGAGAACTTGGAAACGTTCCTACCACTCTAACTGAAAAGAGTGACTCACTGTCTAAACTGTTTACGCAAAGTATGTGGTTTATGCTCAATGCCTGCTTTCCTTTGGGGAGGCTGGAATGCTGGTCCTGGCCAGGCAGAGGTTGTCTATGTGCTTTGCTCTTGATAAAGTCCTTGAAGTGAAAGCAGCAACCGAAAAGGGTTAAATGACATTGAGGTCATGTAATAGTGCGTATGTGTCATTGCACACGTGTGTACCAGCGAACAAAAAATGACAGCTGGTACTCTGTGTCTGACTAGTGGCCCTAGTGGACACCATTCCACATGTGTTGTCACGGATCCTGACTGGGGAACTAGGGACATATTCCTTTGGTCCTGTGTGAGTCACTTTGCATCGGGACTCTCCCATGATGTCTGTCCCCCCACCCCACCCCAAACTCTTCCTCCTGATCACTGTGCTTTGCGTGCTGGCTTTGTGCTGGGCAGCACCGGACATACACTGAGGCCTCCCAGCCCTGCAGTGAGTCACCACACACGGGAGGGGCCTGCCTGGACCACACATGGTGCCTCAGGTTTACATTGTACTGACCCCTGAAGAGCACAGTCCTGAAGAGAGATCCCACCACAGATCTCCAGGATCCTGCTTCAAGTTCTAATGCCAGCATGTCACAAAGGCCCACACATGCCACAGAACTCTGTGGAGCTGTGCTGTGGGAGACGGGCTTCCTCCAGAGCCTCTCTCCTACCCTCGCCTTCACAAGCTTCCCTCTACCAGGTGCTAGGAAGCGTGTGGCTCCCCTGAGTGGAAGGAGGAGGAAGAAGAGGAAGATGGGGAGGAGGAGGAGGAGGAGGAAGGAAAAGAGGAAGAGGAAGAAGAGAAGGAAGAGGAAGAGGAAAGAAAAGAGGAAGAGGAAGAATAGAAGGAGGAAAAGGAGAAGGAAGACTAGGAAGAAAAGGATGAAGAGGAGGAGAAAGAGGTGGTGGTGGAGGAGGAGGAAGCTTTGGGTCCACTCCTGCAATAGTGACTCTTCCTCTGGCCAGGAAGCCAGGAATACCCCTCCCTCCCCACCCCCGCCGCCCCGCCCCACCAGGCCTGGCAGCATGCCACACATATACCTGGCTGATGGAAGACCAACCAACCAGGATAACTGTCAGGACAAGTCTTAGTCAATGATGAAGGAGGGCACTGGGCAGCCAGTGTCTTACCTGCCCCCAGTAGCAAGCTTCTTTCCCAGGCTGGCCTATGCAAGAAAAGACCTCTCTCACACTATTCACCTGCTAGCAATGAAGGGCAGCCACCAGCCTAACACTCAGACCCAATAAGCACAGTGCTACCTCGTTCCCTTCATCCAGGAACCAAGATGGAGAGAGGGAGCCTAATGTCGGATGGCCTTGTTACTGTACTTGAAAGAGAACAGCACAGATGGAGTCATACATTTAGTTAGCAAATACATGGCATGCCAAGTTGTATTAAGGGCACAGGACAATGAGAAGAGAGTTTGACAGCATTTAAGGAGCTCTCCATTGAGTTAGAGAAGTTTTGCTTTCCCTGACACCTCTGAAAATACCCCCCCAGCCACAGGTGACCTATATCTTTCATCCTTTCAGAATTGCATACAAAAGAGGCCTTGATCTGGTTGGAACTGCTTCAGGCAGGAAGCGCCAGGAGGAGCTGGCAACAGAGGAGGTGCTTGGCCTTGACCACTGAGATCAGTGACAGAGCTGTCCTCAAACCATACTGAGCTCAGGACAGGTTCAATCTCCTGACTTAGGTACCAAGAGACAGGCTACTTGGGGGCCAGGGTGGCTGGTGTGGCTAAAGAGAGTCAGGTAAGCTGTCTGGAGGTACCAGGAAGTGCGTAAGAGGCCCCTGCAAACCAATCCTGGCCCTGTAATGGGTAGAGCTGAGCACTGCAAGAGCTCAGAGCAGGTGAAGTGAGGAAAGCAGAACAGAAGAGGCATCTGGAGAACATCGACATCCATCAGTGTTCACAGTGCTGTTCATTCCCCACTGGGGGCTGCGATCTGCCTCTTCCTCCCCTCCTTTCCTCATTCCTTCAGACTTTCCCATCTACCAATGCTCTATGGCCAGTCACAATTTTGAAAAGTATCACAACTGTTTCTTTTTGTAGTGTTTAGGGGAGAAAATTTTTAGGACTGGTTACTCAATGGTAAAAAAAAAAAAGCAATAGATGTTGGCTCATATCTCTAATCCTAACTACTTAGGAGGTTGAGATCTGCAGATCACAGTGCTAAACCTAGGAAAGTCCATAAGACTCTTATCTCCAATTAACCATCAAAAAGTCAGAAGTGGAGCTGTAGCTCAAGTAGTAAAGCTCTAGCCTTAAGAAAAAAACTCAGGGACAGTGTCAAAACCCAGAGTTCAAGCCACAGAACCAGATGTGCACACATGCACACACATACATACACACACACACACAAATGTAAGGGAGTTGTTAGTATATATAAAAATACTCAGTACTATTCTAGAATCTAGATTTTTCAAAACACCAATGACATACTAGGAAAGAATGAATCTACTGCACAGTCCCTCCTCTCTCTCTCTCTCTCTCACTCACTCTCTCTCGCTCTCTCTCTCTCCCTCCTCTCCCCCTCTCCCAATATCTCCCCCCTCTCTCTCTGTAGTCTAAAGGTAACCATGCCTAGGTGAGGTGAGGTGAGGTGAGGTGAGGGAGGTAAAATGAGCTTTACCAAATCACAGCACCTCAGGAAGATGCAAAACTAAGAGATGCCAAGGGAAAGGGTCTCAAACACATAGCTGTTGGACAGATTTATCAGCACTTCCTTGCAAATGCTCTCAATCCATGGTCTTCATTTTTCCCTCTGCCCTGGGGTTTTCATTCAGCAAGTACATACCTAGTGCTAGGCATTTGGGGGAAGTGCCAACAATGTGTCTCCATCCAATCGGGCAGAATCTGAACAACAAGCTCCAAAATTTCATGCATTATCAGATTCTACTTTCTTCAGGATTTTATCCTCCTTTTATCTCAGTGGTAGATAACCAAGGAAAATGGGGGGAAAGACTGTAAAAAAGCCTTGAGTACTTTGTCCGAAACAGCAAATATTCTTTTCTTTTCTTTCTTGTTCAAACCTTTTAATCTGAGGAGTTATCATGCAGAAAATGAGAACCAAAGGAAAAAATATCAACCCTGGTAATAGCATGCTATGCTCTGCAGAAGAGCACTGGGAAGTGAGGAAATTGGTGGGCAAATCTCCAGGAAAATGGCAGGCTCAGAAGTAGCTGAGGGAGAAAAGGTTTTCAGCTGGGAGGCTGTGGGACCTCCATAGTCCCCTAATTTCCAGAAAAACAGCAAAAGAGACCAGCACCTGACCTAGCACCTGTTATGTGTTTGTCAGTTTCTCCCCTGTGATAGTTTATAAGTTAAAGCCCACGTACCCCATGCCTGGGCTATATCTGGGCACATTTGGAAATGTTCTCCGCTGTTACTAGTGAGCCAGTATAGGTGCTGCTACATCTCTACATAGCATCTGCATTTCCTGTAATTCCCTGGACCGTGTAAAAAACTCTGACAAAGGGTCTTCCCTTCTTAGCAGCTCCCAATGCTGAGAATACACCATCTTGGGAGCAACCCAGGTGGATTCTGCTTTGAGGGAAGCTGAATGCAGCCAGACCCAATGAGAACAGAGCTCCAGTGGGACAGTATGTGGCCAGGCCCAATGAAAATAGAGCTCCAGTGAAAGAGGCCTGAGGCCTGCTCCTCAGTGGTCAGTCAGACAATCTGAAGGCCACACGTAATTGTACTGAGTATCTATGAACTGGGGTAAAGTGAAAGGACACTTATGACCCCTCAGTAGTATTCATGTCATCCTGATTCTCTCAGGAGAGACTGAATCCATCCCTCTCTCTACTCCCACCCAGTATCAATTTCTTTCAACATGGCTGTACCTCATATTCAGAGCAATTCCATCCTCCAGCTCTCCCAATCCCATGGTGTTCTTCCTCCTGAACAGTAGGCCAGGTATTTAATAGCTGGTCTGTTGCCATCTCTGCCCTCAATAAGCAGAGGTTCAGCACAGCTGTGAACAGCTGGGGGATCCGAAGAGTGCTTGTAGAGGTGAGGTATCTAAGTAACTTTCTCTCAAAACTCCCTCCAGCAATTTAGTTTATGGTTTTAATCTTTTCTTTCTCTACTTTAATAATAAGGCAATAAGAACACAGTGCAGGAAGCAATTTCTTTTTAAAAATTTTTAGAAAAAGTAATCTAATTAAATACACATATATTTAACAGATATATATGTATGTGTGTGTGTATATATATATATATATATATATATATATCTTTTTTGGGGGGGTCCGGTCATGGGGCCTGAACTCTGGGCCTGAGCACTGTCCCTCAGCAATTCAGCTCAAGGCTAGTGCTCTACCACTTGAACCACAGCACCACTTCCGGCTTTTTTCTTTTTGCTTATGTGGTGCTGAGGAATCGAACCCAAGGCCTCAGGCATGCAAGGCAAGTGCTCTACCACTGAGCCACCTCCCCAGCCCATGTATACATATATTTCTGGGCACTGGTGGTGAATGCCTGTATTCCTAGCTGTTTGGGAGGCTAAGAACAGAAGAACAGTTTTCAAGACCCCCTGGCTCAATCCCTACTTGAGCATGGTTGCACTTATCTGTCATCCCTAGCTCTGTGGCTGATATTAAAGATGGCCATAGTTCCAGGCTAACCCAGGCAGAAAAGTCTGCAAGACTCCATTTCAGCAGAAGTTGGATGTGGTAGTGCATACCTACGATCTCAGCTATGATAAGAAGCCTAAAATACACAGATGATAATCCAGGCATCCACTTAGGCAGGAAACAAGACACTATCTCGAAGATGACCAGCACAAAGAAGGGCTGGAGATGTGGCTCAACACTAGAGCACCTCTTCACTTACCCTTCCCAGGGAATGAGCTCCTTCCCCGCTGCTGACCACAAGGAATCTCAGTCGTCCTCAGAAAACCTCTACAGCTGAAGCCTAGAAGCCTCAACAAGAGAGTCCAGAGCAAGAGACGTGCCTGCGTGGTGCCGGGGTTGACTCCAACTAACTATGCCACAGTTCAAAGAGATTCCATTAAAAAGAATTTGTTGCAGTGCTGAAAATAAGGGCTTATCATGATTGGTGTGCTAAAGAGGCAATTGTAAAATAATGCCAGGACCAGCTAAAGTTAGCTAACGTTAAAAGGGTGACATCTACCTGGCCTGGGCTGTTTGCCAGTACAATCCTGGGGAGCCTGAATTATTTAATAGCAGGATGGGAATTTTCTAGCCTTTATTCTCAGTTCTTCTGCCAATGCAATCAAAATATGTCTCCAGTTCAGGACCTTAACATCTCCCTGTCCTGCAATATGAGCTGAGACAATGGATCAGTTTTATTTTCGTATTCAGGAGGAATCTTGACTTTGATTCTATTCATTCTTTTAAGTGGTCTAATAAATCTTTATCAAGTACCTATGATGTAGCATACCCTGAGCTGACCTTAAAAAGCCCTGACCAAGACACAGTCTTTGCTCTTCTGATTAGAATCTAGTAGAGTGGTACGATAAATAAGTGAGCAACTAGGATATAAAGCAATAAATGGTATAATAACCAAGTGTAGGGATCTGGTGAGCCCAGGGCCAGTGGTCCTTTATCTAATGCTGGGAAGAGAATGTGAAAGGTTTCCTGGCTGGAATGAAATCAAGTGTATGAAGAAGCCAGACAAAGAGAGGAGGAGGATGCCCAAGCTGGGAAGATGGGCTAGAAGCCAAAAAGACCCAGAACATTCCTTCAGTGGCTGGAGTGAAATTGATAGGGAAGGTAATGGCAAAGAAGCTGGGAGTGTGGTAACACATCAGGAAGGGCTTTGGAAGTAAGGAGATGATGTAGACAGGATAAACTCTCTTAACAGAGAAACTTGGGACCAAGTGTATTTCAGATTTGAGATTTTTTTTTTCAGATTTTGGAACTTGATCTATACATAATCAGGTATCTGAGAAATGGGACCCAAGTGTAAACACAAAATTCACTTATGTGTCACATACACTTCATACACATGTAATCAGAATGAAATATTATCTACAGTGCTTTAATGTATCTACATCTTGACTCCTGCCTGTCTCCTGAGATCAGGTGCAAAATTCTACATTCCAGCAGAATATTGGTACTCCAGAGTTCTATATTTTACAGGCCTCAGATTTCAGTTTAGGGATGCTCATCTTGTAATTTATGTTCCCAAAGTGGAACATACTTGAAAATAATATACTCATACCAGGGAAATTGACATACACAAGACCCATCTTGATCAAACCTGACATCGTCACCTACTGGATGACCCAAGAAGCAGCTGGAACTTCGTGGGAAATGTGAAGATACTGATGACGGTCATGAAGTAACATAAGCAGATGTGTGCGTTAGAAAAACTACTTTGGGACTGGGCACTGGTGGCTCACACCTGTAATCCTAGCTACTCAGAAGGCTGAGATCTGAGGATCATGGTTCAAAGCCAGCTTGGCAGGAAACTCCATGAGACTCATCTCCAATAAACCACCAGAAAACCACAAGTTGTGCTGTGGCTCAAGTGGTAGAACGCTAGCCTTGAGCTGAAGAGCTGAGGGACAGTCCCAGGTCCAGAGTTCAAGCCCCACAACCGATAAGAAAGAAGAAAAGAAAAGAGAAGGGAAGGGGGAGGAGAAGGGAAGGAAGGAAGGAAGAAGGAAGGAAGGAAGGAAGGAAGGAAGGAAGGAAGGAAGGAAGGAGAAAGAGAGAGAAAGAAAGAAAGAAAGAAAGAAAGAAAGAAAGAAAGAAAGAAAGAAAGAAAGAAAGAAAGAAAGAAAGGAAGAAAGAAAGAACAAATGAACAGACAGACTACTCTGGGCCAGCCACTGGTAGCTCATGCCTGTAATCTTAGGCTGAGATATGAGAATCACTGTTCAAAGCCAGCCTGGGTAGAAAAGTCTATCAGAATTATCTCCAGTGAACCACCAGAAAACCAGAAATGGTGCTTTGGCTCAAAATGGTAGAGCACTAGCGTTGAGCAAAAAAGCTCAGAGATAGTGCCCAGCCTCTGAGTTCAAGCCCCATAAGCAACAAAAAAGAAAAAGTACCTGGGGTCCATCATGGAAAACAAACCGGAGAAGGCTGAAAGGGAAGGAAGTGCTGGAGAATCCCAGCACTTTTCTTGGAGAAAATCCAAGAAAAAGATGGTGACCACCCACTACTCGAGCATAGACGGGAGGGCATGAAGGCTGCCAAGAAATAAGTTCAAGAGAGTTAAACTAACACCTAAGAATTCACATCAATCACATTTCCAGGAGTGATAAGAAATGAGAGGAGAGATAAGACGTAAGAGAAATAAAAACCTTAACTGCACGTCAGACAAGTAAAGGAGCATGCCAGGCCTGCTCCCATCTGATTGGATAAAGGAAGATTGTATTTCCACCACTGACACTTCCAGTAGAGGTGTTGTGCACTTGGGTATACCACACAATTCCCCCATACCTGCCCACGGACAAGAGAATTTGTCACAGGGTAGAACTTAAAGGACCTTTCGTGAGCTGGATATAGGGTCCACTACTGTAGTCATAGCTACTCTGGAGGCAGTGGTAGGTGAACAATTCAAGTCTAAGCTGGCAAAGTTAGTGGGGGAGGAGGGGAGAGCAAAAGGACTAGGGTTTGGCTCAAGTATTGGTAAACTTATATAGCACGGGTGGAGGCCCTGAGTTTTCAACCCTCAGTATCACAAACACACACACACACACACACACACACACACACACACACACATATACACACACACACACAAATCTTTGGAAAAAAAAGTCCTTCCTAGTGATACAGTTAAGTGATCACACATAATATTAGATGGGACCCATGGATCATAGAAGAGGAAATTTCTTATGTCCCAGAAATCCACAGAAGCACCAAGAACATCCTTCTTTTTGCCCTTATTCTGTGCTATTAAAACACTCGTACATTCTAGCTATTTACCCAGGCTTTCAATACCTTCCCAAACCATACATAATATAGTGTCCGGGTGTACAAACAAACACATTAAATTACATATTTCCTAATGAGAGCTCAAACTGGTAAAAAAAAATATTTCCATGAGCCAGAATACTATTGTTCATCTGCAGGGTGTCTAGGGGAGGAGGGGCAGGTGCAAAGCTTCTCTTCCATTTTCCTGGGCTGTTTCCGGTAGCATGTTGGTGCTTGAACTCTAGCCGTCATTCACACCCGGGGAACTATAACCCCTGCCATACCTGTTATTATGTGGTAAGCTTGTGCAAGTAGGGCATCTTCAATCAGAGCTACTGAGTTATTTTTCTATCTCAGTGCAATTATCCCATTACCAACACATGCTGCAAATCAAGAATAACTGGAGAAAGGCAAAGCTCCACTCTCTGCCTCTCCTATTATGTATCACAAAAATTCTTACTCAGATTTGTCAACAACAGATTGTGTGCATGTCTCCAGCCCCTATGGGCAGCTAAACTACAGAGAGAAAAAGTTCCAAAGGCTCAACTACCACATAGCTATGAGGAAATGTTCCTCAACGTCTAGTCTGTAAGGGAGTGATCAGGGACTATAAACTAGAGTTCAGGAACCTAGAAGTGGAGCTCAGTGGTAGAATGTATATCTGGAAGGCATGAGGGTCCCAAGTTCAATCACTCACCCAACAGAATGACTCCAGGTAAAATGGCCTGGCAGTAAGGAAGGACAGAAGTGGAGACAGAAATGAGACTAAAATAGGTGGCCATGGTCTGTTGGCAATGGTTAGACTTGATCTATGGCCAGAGAAAGGGTGGTTTTATACTCATGAGCTCATGATGAATGGTACCCAGGCTAAGCAATGCCCACTAATGGTTTGACCCTCACTAGTGGTCCTATAAGTTAGATGCTTTGTGAAGAAAAGTTTTCCCTCCTTGTACTAAAGATTTCCACGCAAAGCACAAACTTCAGAGAATATTCTTCAGTCCTGGGTTGGGGAAGCAGGAAGGAGATCAGCCCAACCATGTGACTCAACATATCTGCCCGATCTTAGAACTCCTAGAATTCCATACAATCATTCCGCCCCTCCTGCTTCCGAAGCTACAAAGACTGGGAGTTGTATAATAGAGTCTCCGAGTCTCAGGCAGGCTATTCAATCCACATTCTCTTGAATGTCTATCACAGTAAATGGAAGTGAGCGACAGGCTCATGGCATGCATATCACAGTGTGTAGTTGTCCTACCCCTAATCTGATACCCAGAGTTCTGGACACCTCAGGTGTGAGCCCATAGGAAAGATGGAAGCCCTCTAAGAAAGAAAAAAAAGTGACATTTTATAAGAGAAAGTAGAATCATCCTTAGATAGATTAGTAACCGATGTAATTTTTCTCCTTAAACCTCTGTTCCTTCCTGGTCACAGTCCTGTGCAAGACACAGGCTAGGAATAACACAGCAGGACAGGTCAGGAATAACTCTAAGACATCTAGAATACTCCAGGGTTCTAGACAACTCCAAATTTATTTTCTTAATGATTTCCACCAAAAAGTTCCCAAGGGTAAATTAGTAAACCTCGGTTAATTCAAGACTTTACTCATCCAGAAAATCCACTGCAAACAATGACTTGTTAAAATCAAATAAAGATAACTCATTTAAAAAAAAGAATTATACAATGTTCATTCATCTAAAGTAGGCCATGGAGGTATGATCTGAAAAGTCTATTACGTCATGCCTCTATGACCTCTAGCACTAAAAATAGCATCTTTTGAAAAGTTGCATTGATGTAATTTTTCACTAAGCCTGATTTTTAAAAAAATAACCTAAGTCTTCATTCTATACAAAAAGTTTGAGAAAACTCAATTTAGTTACTGAAGTAACTCTGAAAGCAAAGGCTAACCAGAGTTGTGTTGCTTGGTACAACAGCTAAGGTCACGATTGTTTAGTCACAAAAGAAACCTTATTTAAAAAAAAAATAAATCCAATCCATAAAATTCCTAAGAAGCTGAAAGAACAGTTTTTACAGTCTCAATAAAGAAATAATAGAGCCTCTATCTTTTCTCTGTGGTATATATGGGAGTGTTTTTCCTTTGATCTAAGACTGAATCACTCCCTGGCTTCATTCAGAATCCATGGAGTCCCGATGGAGAAGGAGCTGTTTGTTCAGTGATTTACGCACTAACAAAACCATGCCTCTGACTCATTTCTAATGTGTGTGCACTGCATGCTGTCAATACAGCCTGTGGAAAAGCTAGGAAGCAGGATTTGGCTCTAGTGAGCCAGTGGATTTTCCCATTTTTCAAGTATCTAGGAAAATGTTGCTACTCAACACTGGAAATTGTTACTGCCCAAAGTCATTGGTACTGGGATAGACCATTTCCATTCCTGGACCTTCCAGTAAATGGTCCCTGGCTACTAGTCTCATTGGGCTAGGTTTTCTCAATTAGGTCTAAGGAAGGAAGGAAGGGAGGGAGGGAAGAACGGAGGGAAGGAGGAAGGGAGGGAGGGAGGGAGGTAGAGAGGGAGGGAGGGAGGGAGGGGAGACTGGAAGAAAGACAAAGAAAAGAAAGAAGAGGGGAAGGACACAACAGGCACAGGTGGCTCACACCTGTAATCTAGCCACTCAGGAGACTGACATCTGAGAATCATAGTTCAAAGCCAGCCCAAGCTGTAAAAACCATGAGACTCTTATTTCCAATGAGCTATGGAAAAAAGTTATATATGGAACTGTGGTTCAAGTGGTAGAGTATTAGCCTTGAGGAATGAAGCTCAGGGACTGTGTCCAGGCCTTGAGTTCAAACCCTAAAACCAGTACAAGAAAGAAAGGAAGAAAGGAAGAAGGAAAGAAGGAAAGAAAGAAAGGAAGAAGGAAACAAGGAAGAAAAAAGCAGGATGTGGAAGTAGATATTGAATAAGTCTATCTGTCTGTTCATGTTTAAAGAAACCAGATGGCAAAATTATTAAAGCTTCTAAAAACTCCTCCTTCCAGGGTATCTCACAGTAGAATCCTCTGATATGATTGAGATGATGGAGTTTCAGATAGACACTCTCCCTCCTACCCCATCAGGCCCCTTTCTCAATTTTAGATCAGAAAGAGACTGAGAAGTACATGTAATTAGGAAAGCCAAGCAAAAGAGCAATAGTCAGCTCTTCAGTGAAGCAATCCTCCACTGACACCACACCCTCAGATGGAGTTTCATCCCCACTAATTCTGTAGGACTCATTGCAAAACTCAACCATCACTGGCTCCCTCTCCAGCCTCCACCACACAGGAGTTAAGAATTCCCAAACAAATACAGTAACTGAATAATCGAGTGTTTTTTTTCATCCCTTGACTAATTTTAATAATTTCAGAAAGGTTTCATTTATATTACTGTGTTGGAAAAAATGTAATGCCTTATCAACTAAGTGACAGGATGGATATGTTAAGAGGTTACTAGTAAGAGCATAAATTACTTTTAAATACCTTCCTGAGCGCTGATGGCAGCATATAAAAGGCCTTAAGACATGCGTGAATGTTTTAATATAATCTTTTTCTCTGAATCTATTGTGAGAAAATTGCCTGGATTGTGAAGAAAGATCTACAGACTAGGATATTCACTATATGTTATTTCTAATAGTAAAAAGAAAGAAAGAAAAAGCCAGGTACCAGTGGCTCATGCCTGTAATCTTAACTACTCAGGAGGTTCAGATCTAAGGATCACAGCTCAAAGCCAGGCTAGCAGGAAAGTCTATGATACTCTTATCTCCAATTTAAGCATGGAAAATCTCAAAATGGAGTTATGGCTTAAGTGGTAGAGCACTAGCCGTGAGCCAAAAAGCTGAGAAATATTGCCCAGGCTCTGAGTTTAAGCCTCAGTAAAGGGAAAGATACCCAGGCCCCAGTACTAGAAAAAGAAATAATCAGGAAATTAGGAAAAGGGAAGGAAGGAAAGAAGGAAGGAAGGAAGGAAGGAAGGAAGGAAGGAAGGAAGGAAGGAAGGAAGGAAGGAAGGAAGGAAGGAAGGAGAAAGATCAATCTAATGTTGAACAACAGGAGAATGAACAAATAAAGCACAAGGCAACAAAACATACTACAACAAAGTATATTGGTAAACAATTACATAATTCATGTTAAATTAGCTAAATTGTTGGCAGAGACAATTGGGCATGAGAATATCTAATCTACAACACCAACTTAAGTGCAATTGAGCTAGAGAACACAGTTACTCAGGATGCATGAGCAGCTATAAAAGTCCTTCCTTCTCTCCTAATAAAGAGGCCCATCTCCACCACCATCTGGCAACAGCTGATGTCCTGTCCCCAGGACTGCACTTCAGCCACGTGCTTCTCTTGGTGACATGCCCTCTGTCTTATGTGGCCTACTGGCAAAGGCTGATCTAAACAGTACTTGGACCCCTAGCAATTGATTCTACTCTGACCTCCTCCTGGGTGCATCCTTCTCCTTGCTCTCCTCATGATCTGTCTGTTGATGTGGAACAGATCAGGTGGCAAGAAGCCCAGATGGCAGGAAGAAGCCATGTTTAAAGGAAAATGCAAGTGCCTTCTGCCCACTTCAGCCCCACGATAGAGAATGGCGGCTACTTTGAGGCCCTCTGTACTCCTCACTCACTTGCTTGGACTGCCAGCTGTGGGCCTTCTGACTTGGAATTCACCATGGCTGCCTCCAGCAAGGCCTTCCTCCTACCCCAACCTGGGCCTCTGAGGCTGTCCTGGGTGGAGCCACAAGCAATCCCCTCAACTGAGCACCACCCTCAGCAACTCAGGGCCACCTTCCACTCTGTGAGCGGTCCCTCTTCTGCTTTCTCTCTCTGGTGTCTCTGCTCTGGTGCTATGGCACCCTCCAAATTCCTGCCTCTCTTCAAAGACAGGAAACTCTATTCAAACATTCCCCAGAGCCTGTACACTGTGGTGCTGCTGGGTTCCCCTCTTTCTCTCCCCAGCACAGGGTGGACTTCCCTCTCATACAGCCCATCCTCTGTATCTAGGCAATAGGGATAAAGATGATAACTGACAATCATTTTATATATTAGGCATGGTGATAAAGTATTTTCATGGACCTCCCTGGAAGACAAAGTACTGTACCCCACTTAACCAGTGGTGAAAGAGGGCTGAAGAATTTAAAGAATTTGACCAAGTTAACACATACAGAGTTGTAGATAAGCGTACGTAAACATATTAACCAAAGTATGGTATTTGCATGGAGACTCCAAACGGTGTAAATCCTTTGAAAAACAAACTCATAGTCTAACAAAATACCAGGAAACTGGCATGTAAAAGGCGGGGGGGGGGGGAGCATTAAAGAGAGAGGAGTAGACAAATTAAGAGAGGGAGTGGAGAATGCAGCTGTACTATTCAACTCACATCTAATGAAACTATGAGAATTGAAGGAAGAGGTGGGTCTGGGAGAGAGGGGGGGAATGATGAAAGGGGTGACACCGATCAGGATGCATTGTACTTATAAATGAATTTCTTGAATGGTAACCCCTTTGGGCAACTAAAGATAATAAAGAGTATAATTTAAAATAAAAGAAAAAGAATTTGTCCGAAGTCCACAACTAGCTAGAGACTCAGACCAAGTAATATGGATCCCAAACCTCAAATAAATTAAGCAAAGGTCCCGAGGCCTTGGCCATGTCTGATATCTCCGTGTCTGAATACCGGAAGGCTTTAGGGGAAGAGGCTCACCTGAGGTGGCACATCTGGGCAAGTGGGGAGCAGTAGAGAAGGCCCAGAGGCAGGAAGTGCTGAGCTAATGAAGAAAGTGGAAAAGTGAAGGGCCACGCCTGGAAGGGCAGCAGAAAGCCCAGCAGCAAAACACAGCACCGCTCCTGCTGGAAAAACCATCCCACAGGGGGTAGCGAATGTTCTAGTTCTTTCTACCACCCAGTACCAGTCAGAACCATCCCTGCTTTGTGCCACTGTCCTCAGCCGACTTCCCTGGCTCCCCCAGCATCCCACCTGTGGGGTCAGGATACCAGGTTCACACACCAGGCCCCATGACAAGTACAAGACCCACCCAGAGTGCAGTGCAGAAGCCAGGGTGCCAGCCCTGAGTCACCGAACCCCTTCATCTCACACTACGCTCTTTTTCCTTCTCTGAATTTTATGTGCAGCCCAGCAATCAAGACAGAAAAACAAGCAAAGTCTTCCAAAGGACTGAAATGCTGATTTGTCTATTCTATTAATAACCCAAAAGCTCGGCAAATGCAAATGGTATCACATGAATAATTCCACAAAAAGTTAAATCCAAACTAAATGTTTCCATCGCAATGGACATTTCCAGAGACCTCTCCATTAATACAGTTAACACTGATCTATTTTTTTTAAGGGATTAGCCCTTTAAAAGAGACATTCTCTCCATTTCCTAAGGGAAAATGATGCAGACCTTACCAAAACAACCAAGATAATATCCAAAAATTAATCTGTAAATACCGTATTTCATTCCAGTATATTGCACAAGTCCTAGCATAGAAATAGCTACAAACACACACTTGTATGTATTATTGTACCATGGGCAAATACTAATTGATTTTAAAGAAGACGCAATAAATGTGATTTTAATTGGCTTGAGTCAAGGACTGGTGTTTGTTTTTTACAATTGTACTTCTAGCTACCAAAGAGATGATGACCTGGAAGATTATAGTTTGAAGCCAGCCTGGGCACAAAAGTCCATGAGATTCCTTCTCCAAAATAACCAGTACAAGGCAAACTAGAGGGAGTGGATCAAGTGGTAAAGCACCTGCCATGAGCAAGCAAGCAGAGCAAGAGCAAGACCAAGACCATGAGTCTCTGATTTCAAACCCAAAACAACAACAACAACAAAAAGCTTTGTGTGAATATAGCACTGATTTGTCTAGAAAGAGGAAGTAGCACTGTGGATATGCTAAGACAGGTGATCCTCACGGGAATAACAGGGCACGTTAAGGGGATGGCTACATATATGAGAAGGTTAGTAGAATCAAGATCCATTTAGAAGGAAAAACTCCAGCAGGACCAACTGGAATTTTTTCCCCTGTAGAAATTCCTAGTGAATTCATTCCTGGCTAATGTTCAATGGCACATTTTGAGCATGGCAGAAAAGAAACTGGCACTCCATAATTTATTTCCTTAATCTGAACTGAATTTGGTCATCAAGCAAGATCTGAACAACTTCAAAAACAACAACAACAACACTGTGTCTATACCAGCAAATCCAAATAGAGAATTAAAACAATCAATCACTCAGCTGATCAAGGCAAAAGGCTGGGACACTATGACAAAGAGAATTTTTCAAGCAAATGAACCAAAATCCAAACTAATGAGGAATGGTTGCTACATTTGCTTACATCCTTTGCCTGAAATATCCTAAAACAATGATCTAAAAAGTCCCTCAGAACACTTGTAGAGAGTTGGCTTTCAAGAAGGCAATGGTGTTATATTTATTCTAGTAGCAAGGCTTGAGGAAATTATAAAATGCTTGAAAACTGAAAACTACACAAAATGTTCATCTCGCAGTGACTATGAGATAATTAGGCCCAATAGCTAACATGTCGGATCAAAACCCCAAGCCAGGATCCTTGCAGCCAACTGCTCTCCCTAGACAGAGGTGATTTCAGAGATAAAAACACGTCACAGCTGATAAAGCTGCTTCATACCCACCGCTGCAGGCTTTGTACCCAGAATTCACTACAAGACGTGGGGTTTGGGCAGCGTAGAACACGTACTACAACTGTCACCAGGAAGCAAAACAAGCAAGACTTAGCCAGACAACAACTAGGTCTCTTCTTTTACTGTCACCATTCCCTCCATCTCTTGTTTAAAGCGAGATTTTTTTCAAATGAAAAAAATCTAAATAATACATTTATTATCTTTATCTCAGAGTTTTAGATTTGGGATTTTGGAGCTACCAACTCTTTGTAAAATCAAGACATCCACAGTAGTGTAATTCTGCATTTATTTCATGGAAGAAAGAATATCTTTATCATCAGATAATAGGAAAAGTAATGTGGGGAAGGGAAGGAGAAGTCCTTCCACTCAGTACACTTGGATTTCTGAAAAACCTGAACACATTATCTTTCTCTGTTTCCTGCACACCAGTGAAAACTTGGTCATTATCTAGCTCCAAGCAGAAGTGCCCCAAAATAGAGCTTGTCAAAGGGAGTCCTCAGACCTCAGAAAGGCAGATTCCAAGCACCAAGCAAGTGTAGGGCTAATGCTTAGTGATTTGTGTTTAATATGACTTCCAAGTCGGGCACTGGTGGCTCATGCCTGTAATCCTAGCTACTCAGGAGGCTGAAATCTAAGGATCAAAGTTTGAAGCCAGCCCAGACAGGAAGGTCCATGAGACGTTTCCAACTAACCACTAGAATACTGGTAGTGGTGCTGTGGGTCAAAGTGGTAGAGCACTAGCCTTGAGAAAAAAAAAGCTTATGGTCAGGTCAAGCCCTAGAACAACCAAAATAAAAAGACTTATAGGTGATACTGGTGCAGGTGCATAAGTATGAAACCCACTGGTATTAAGCAGATGATTTTAGAACTGAGAACAAAATCCAGAGAACCTAGCTCCAGTCTGGGAAGCGCACCCCTTCATCTCCAAACTCTGTGAAAATAGGCTTCAAAACAAAAAATAGTACAGACGTGATCTGAAATAGAAATGACAACAGAACAGAATATCTGAAGTCAGAAATACTCTGAATCCAGAAATCTAACATTAAAAACACCAGCAAATAAACAGCAGTTTCTCCTTCAAATGTCTGTTTCTGTGCTCTTCTCACCAATACCACTGTCCATCACCATCCTCACCACCATCAAAATCAGTATCGCTGGCCAGGTGCTTGTGGCTCTCACCTGTAATCCTAGCTCCTCAGAGAGCTAAGATCTGAGAATCACAGCAGTTCAAAGACAGCCTGAACTTGAAGTCTATGAGACTCTTATCTCTAATTAACTACCAAAAAGCTGAAAGTTGGGCTGGGAAGGTGGCTCAGTGGTAGAGCACTTGCCTTGCATGCCTGAGGCCCTGGGTTCGATTCCTCAGCACCACATAAGCAAAAAGAAAAAAAGCCAGAAGTGGCGCTGTGGCTCAAGCGGTAGAGCACTAGCCTTGAGCTGAAGAGCTGAGGGACAGCGCCCAGGCCCAGAGTTCAGGCCCCATGACCGGGACCTCCCCACTCCACCCCCCAAAAAATAGCTGAAAGTAAAGCTGTGACTAAAGTGGTAGAGTACTAGCCTTGAACAAAAAAAACTCGCAGTCAGCACCCAGGCCTTGAGTTCAAGCTCCAGGATTGGCACAAAAAAAAAACTCACTATCATCATCACCACCATTGTCACCATCACTCAATATCATTATCACTATCATCACCATCATCATCGTCATCATCACCCTAAAGTAGATATACCCCTCAAGAAATGGGAAGAGACCTAACTTCTATAGAATGTTCCATTTTTGCCCTAGGTCACACTCAAGACTCCCAGGAACTAGTCTTATAAACAAAACCCAAATAGAAAGTCAGCCTGTCATGAGTCAAGTACAGAAAAGTGAAGTTGCAAGATCTTCATGAACTCTTTCCAGGGACAGGAAGAACTCAGGAGGGCCAGGCAGATGAGCAAGTGACTCATGGAAGAAAAAGAAAGGGGGAGGTGGCTGCAAAGCTCAGAGCCAAACACCCCCCACTTTGCCATGGCTTGTTATTGATACACTCACCCTAGGCACCCGCTACAACTTACAATCGGCTTCATTTTTAATACACACCAATTCCACTTTTCCTTCTCTGTAAAGAGGAGCAACAATGCATGCTGGATTTGGCTGGCGGAAAGGCATCTGCTTCCTTCCCTTCTGCAAGCTCCATCCACAGACACCCTACTCATATTGCAGGTAGAGTTCTGGGACACACCAGGAGATGAAGGAAGAGTCACCTTTACTGTCAACAGATCTACATTGTCAAAAGCCCTGGTCTAATCGCTACAGCCTAGCAAATTGTCACTGAGATACCAACCCACTCTGACAGACCCAAATTCAAAACAAGACTGATTGAAAGACAACCACAGATGCTCTTTACTGTTTTGAAGTCATTATTTTGATTCCTGACTTTGTTTGTAACTATTATTAACAATGTAGGCATAGGGAGCCAGGTAGAACATAAGTTTAAAATGCACTATTTCTACTGAAAACCCTACAGTAGGTAAATGTAGTAGCATCTCATTAATGGTTCTCAGGGTATGCCACCCACTGCCCACCTGTGCTGTGGGAGCTATCTACACCCAAGGCTGATGGCCATCACTGTGAGTTCTCAGCACTCAAAACAGCTGCTTCTACAAGATGGCATAAGATGGGACTTGTGACATGAATTCTCATCTAACAAGCACCATCTAAAGCTCTAAGATACAGGAAAAATTCTTTTTTTGAATCAAAGCCAGATTCTTGGCATACTGCCAATGCTCCAATTTGCCTAGGGAATTAGAAAACAAGTCATGAAAGGTAAGGGTCTAGAGCTATAGCTCAGTAGGAGAATATTTGTAAGGCACTGATTCAAGATTCAATCTTCAAAGCCAGGTGCCGGTGGCTCACGCCTGTAATCCTAGCTACTCAGGAGGCTGAGATCTGAGGATTGAGGTTCAAAGCCAGCCTGGGCAGGAAAGTCTGTGAGACTCTTATCTCCAATAAAAACCACTAGAAAACTGAAAGTAGCACTGTGGCTCAAGCGGTAGAGCGCTTGCCTTGAGCTGAAGAGTGCAGGGACAGTGCCCAAGCCCAAAGTTCAAGCCCTATGACCGGCCAAAAAAAAAAAAAAAAAAAACTAGGTATGAAAAGTCAGGCATGGTAGCACACATCTATAATCTCAGCCTCTTGGGAGGCAGAGATAAGAAAAACATCTCTTGAGGTCATTCATGATCCAGCATCAGTGAGGTGACATAGGAAAGTCCACAAGGTGGGTTTCCAACTTATAGAAGGAATGAAGCACAATGGACTTTTGAGGACATATCTATTTCAAGGTAAACTGGGATCTGTGGAGACAATAAGGTCGTAGGCACATTTTAGAAATGTCACCACTATAAACCACTACACTCTTGCTTTTGGCAACTAGTACAATTCAAGAAGACCAAGAGCATGGAAAACATGTTTCTATGAGTCAGATGCAACCAGTGAGAGAGCAGAGCCAAACATCTTCCAAGGTAAACCGAGGCTCAACAAAACTCAGGTTACACCCAAAGTCTAGACTTGCTCTGGCTCAGGCCACAATACTGAATTTGTCGCTCAAGCTAAAAGAGAAGTGGTAATTGCTATTAAACACATTACACATCTTCCCCAGTGCCTTACTTACTATGCTGGATGTTTCCTCCTTCAATTTGTGAAATGAGCAACACAAAGCAATTATCAATTCACTTCCCCTAGGGAGCAGCCCTCCTTCAAGCCTATAAGATACATTTATTTGGGAGAAGATACATACATCTGTCTGAGAAGATTCTGAGAGTAAAACAGGGCAGTCTTCCATTTTGATGAGACAGGCCTTTCCACTAAACACCTTTGGGGCAGGGGGAGGGTGACCTGTGCCAAGTCCTTGCAATTCCACCTCTGCCTCCATATTTTCTTCTCCATACATGCTCACTAACTGGATGCCCTCCCTTATAAGAGCCAAGAAGCACGCACACTCAAGAAAAACACACATCTGGCTTGTTACTACCATCTTCTCATTCAAAATTGTTGGTCAAGTCAAGTAATGGGAAAATATTTACTGCCAGTATGGCATGTTAGTCAAGTTGCTAAAACTTATGGGAATGTCCTAAGTAAATAAAAAAAATGTGTATTAAGACTTCGAGTAACATAAACAAAATCTGGTATGTCCATACAAAGGACTATTATTAAACCATATAAGGAATAACGAGCCTGGCTCATACCTATAATCAATCCTAGGTACTCAAGATGTTGAGATCTGACATCATGATTCAGAGCCACCCCTACAGACAAAACTGAGAGACTCTTATCTCCACTTATCTAGCAAAAAGCTAGAACTGGAAGAGTTGCAAAAGGTACAGTGCCAGCTGTACGCAAAAAAGCCTAGCAAGGATGAAACCTTTGTCAGGTACCAGTGGCTCACACCTGTAATCCTACCTACTCAGGAGGCTGAGATCTGAGGATTGCAGTTCAAAATCAGCCTGGGTAGGAAAGTCCGTGAGATTCTTATCTCCATTTAGCCGCTAAAAAAACAGAAGTGGTGCTGTGGCTCAACATGGTAGAGCACTAACCTTGGGCAAAAAAGCTCAGAGACAGAGCTCAGGCCCTGAGTTCAAGTTCCAAAAACGACCAAAAAAAAAGAAAGAGAAACCCTAAATTCAAGCCCCAGTACTAGTCTGTGAACACACATACACATACACACACATATAAAGGAATGGTATTCTAACACATGTACAACATAGATGAACCTTAAAGACACCATGTTAGCTGTGAAAGAAGCCAGACCGAAAGGGTAACTTCTGTATGATTCTGCTTATGAGGTACCAAGATAAGCAAATCCACAAACACAGAATATTAAAAGTCATGAGGAGATGGGAAAGAGGAGTAAGGAACTATTGCCTCATGGTCATGGGGTTGTTTCAATAATAAGTGTGTGGAATGGATAGTGGTGATGATTGTACCACACTGTAAACACAGTTTATTTTATGGAACCATATACTTGGATTAAATGTCAAACTTTAGGTTTACTATAATTGAACACAGGTTCATGTGCTGAATGCATGGTCCTCAGCTAGTCCTCAGCTAGTGGCCCTCTTTTGAAAGAAAATTTAGGAGGTGGGCCCTCGCTGGAGGAAGCAGGTCACTATCACTAGAGCCACCTTCTTAGAAATTGCCCTAGATACTCTGGCTGCCTCTCTACTTCCTGTCCACCATGAGGTAAAAAGACACTCCTCCACACTGCCATGATGTTCTTTCTACCCAAGCACTTGCTGCCCAGGTCTTAAGTAGAACCATAAGCCAAAACAAATAGTCCATCCTTAGCTTTTCTCTCAGGTATTTTAATCGGAAACACAAAAGTAACAGAAACCTTAACTATTGCCTTCTCAGGACCTAGCTTGGAGCTAATTCAGGGAAGACGCCAAATAAGTATTTATAGGAGGAGTAAAATGAAACAATAAAGAATAGAAAAGGTAAGCAAGGGGTAAAAGTCAAAAAAGATGGAGGAAAAAAGATACCTACATCACTTGAAACAGATCAGCCCAGAAAAATTCACAAGAAAGAGCATGTCCTGTGTGACAACAGGACTGAGGGAGGGAGCCTTCCACATCTCTGAGCTATCTGAGTCAACAGTCACCCCCACAGGCCTCACCCAACCCTAAACCCCATGCTCACGGGACACAATGATTCTCAGTTCTGTTGGGTGCCATATTCTCACAGGCAAACGACTGTCCCAGGTGCATTCCTGGAATTGTGGGGGTGATGCCTCAAATCTAGCAAATCTCATCCCTGTGAAAAGTTCTAGTTTTTTTTTCCCCAATGGGGAAGGCTTTCAGGCCATGAAATCTGAAGGGTGCAACTTTGTATAGTTGAATGATGGGGGGCAGGGTCCAACGTAATAGAGTATGGTAAATGACATCTCCTTTGAGATTTACTATTTCTCCAGTCAGCCCTACAATTCTGTGTACCAGAGCTAAAGCAGCCTCCTCCCTATCTTCTGGACCTTGGGGAACCTTCTTCAAGGAGTTGCCATGAAATAATGGATAGAACAGGAGAGAGGAGATTCAATCAGGAATCACAGCAAAGCAGGGACAGTCGAGGGAAGAAGATAAGGGGAAAGGTGGGAACTACACACAGTTCAGGGGAACCAAAGGTTCAAGTTTGGTAGGGAAAACAGAAAACCTGAAACAGAAGCAGAGCCTCGGCTGATACACTGAGGCCTTCTTTCCTCTGGCAATGACAAGCTGAAGCAGCTGTGACATCCTCATAGTCATATATTACATACATCAATCATCCCTTTTTCAGTCTTTATCTCTACTCGTTCATCCCTCATCCCTTGTATCTCTTCCCTCATCCATCCCTGGTCCCTAATCCTTCAACCTTTATTCTTCATCCATATTCCTCCCACATCCCTCATTCCACTCTCATCTTTACCCCAGTCCCTCATCCCCAGTCTCTTGAACTTCATCTCTCAGATGCCTTTTTCCTCTCTGGTAGGTGATACTTCCCATTTTCCTTACAGGTTCAGAGTGGCCTAACAGGCTGGATCCCAGACTGCAGAACACTGGCTCTTTCCAGCAGTCTGATGAAAACTTGTTTAGTTGGGCCATGTACATAAGGAACAGAAGAGGCAGGTAAATTAGTGGTGTGGGAACATGGCTATCAGAAGAGTGTTTCAGAATTTAAACACATGTGAAAAGGACTATATTGGTGGCAGAGAAGGCATATTAAAAGACTGGGGTGACAGGGCTAAGCAGCAGTGCCCTGGGAAGTGACAGGGCCCAGCAAGAACCATTTTCCTGAGAGCGAAATAAAGTCTGCATTGTGGGAACATACGGGTACTACCAGTCACCATGGTTGGCCTCAATCTCCTGCTTAAAGAGGAAAGGAAAATGGGACAAGCAGTAGGGAAAGCGCTGGAACAGCCCATGAGAACCTGTGACAGACAATAACAAAGGAAAACACCTGCAGTGGAAGAGACCCAGATAAGAGTGAGAAGCATGATGTGGAGAAGTCCCTGTAGCTGCATTCAGCATTCACCAAACTTTGTCAATATTAAGTTTATTTTGTTCTACTTATGACTGCCTTTTCTTACATGCAACTTTTTAATATTCAGAATTTCTTTGGGTATTGGTGAGAGACGATGGTCTCCAATTAGGGGATAGAATTGATTTCCCAAGGGGTATCTGGAAGCAAGTGGGGACTTCCTGGTTTGTCATAGCAGAGGTGGGCACAGCTGCTACTTAGTATTGGATGGCCATTCTAAGACTGACCATCCAGACAGCAAGGCTGAACAAGTAAGCATCCTCTTGGCCAAAGTACCAATAGGGCCCCATTGAAGAGCACAGAATTGTTTTCGCCAACTAGTGAACCCCAGATCCGAGGGCCATTTGCTTTAGTAACACAATCAGTTATACATTTAGCCAAGTCTTGAGTGTCTTTTTCCATGCCAGGTCCCCTGGTCCACACTGATAAAAAAGCAGGTCAGCCATTATCATCTGCCATTTCCTCCACATATTTCAAACCATTCATGAAGAAATGTGATTTAAATGTTTTGAGATTCACAAACAACATTCAAGGGCTGGCAAATCATCGCTAAGAGGAATATTATTGGTCCTGATAAGAATGACTTGGAATAAACACTTAACTACACATGCAAATACTAAGTCTGAGTGTTTGTTCTTGCAGGAAGGTTAAACAACATGACCATGTCATGCTGATACTATGAGGTTGCTTAGCAAACTACTGTTTTATAAATCCTATCTTTAACAACCTCTACCTCCCCTGCTGACAGTCACTAGTCATTTCAAATTTAAGGGAGGTCTCTACAAATATGGTTTTGATGCCCAGATACTGTAGTGAGACCATCACAGGTATTAACTGTTCTGTACTTCAGTCAGATGACTGTGAGTAATTTTTGATGGTAGCTGCTTAGGGCTCTGTCTGAGTCATGTGTCAATACACAGACACACTAGCTTTGTAGCTAGTCCATTGTCTGTGTCTAGACCAAACAAAAAAATGGTGTCTATTACAGCTACATCATGGTGTTTTCTACAAAGAACATGATATCCAAGGCCCACTGATTGACCCAACAGTTTTCTCAGCACTGTAGCCACAGTAGAGACCTTACAAAGTCTCTCTCTCTCTTCCAGCATGAGCAAGGCCCTAGGTTCAATCCCCAGGGCAACAAAAAGAAGCAAAATGGGGTAGGGGTTGGTAAGGGGTAATCTATCCTAAGTGTAACCCCTGTCTGCTACTGAATTAACACATGGGCAGGTGACTTCAACTCTTCAGGTCTGCAAAATGAGCTAGCTGGAATGGAGGCTGCTCTGGATATCCCCAAGGGCACACTGAGGGAGGGCATCTACTTTAAGTATTTCAAAGGGTCCAGAAGAAACTACACAGTTACACATAAAATAATGACTCAGGAGAAATGCTGTTTGATTTGGACCAGAACTTTGTCAACTCAACATGCAGTGGCCATGGTGATCTTCCGTGGTGAGAAGCCCTCACTAACATGTAGAAACATAATGTGATGAATCTAATATGATGACATAATGTCATAATGGACATAATGTCGATAGAAACATCAAGGCAGAAAATCAGTGCTCAAAAAATGGCTTTCCTGATGACAATAATTAAAAAGTTAACCTCAGATGTAGCTGTCATCCTAGCTACTTGGGGGACTGAGATTGGAAGGGCCACAGTTCCAGGGCAGCCCATGTAGAAAATCCCTCCAGACTCCATTTCAGGGAAAGAAGCTGGGTGTGGTGGCACATGCCTGTCATCCCAGGGAGGGCAGGAAATGAAAAACAGAAGGAGCACACACTCAAAATGAGACCTTTTCTCAAAAATAATCAGAACAAAAAATGGAGGGTGGCCCATTGGTGGAGTGCCTTTCTAGCAAGTGTGAAGCCCTGAGTGCAAATCTCAGCAGCACCACTACCACCACAACAAAATGCTTCTCTCTACAATCCCTTCTATTCTAAAATTCTATGATTCTGCCTTCTTAGGGAAGTTCATCCCAAGGTAACTCAGGGCTGGGGGCCTGACTCAGCAGGAGAACACTTCTCTAGCATGAACAAGGCCCTAGGTTCAATCGCCCATGCAATAAAAAGAAACAAAATGGGGTAGGGGTTGATGAGAGGTAATCCATCCTTAGTGTAGCCCTGTCTGATACTAAGTTAACAACAAACACCTTCCTCACCTCGATTTCCCACACTTGTTCTAGTCCCAAAGGAAAGAAAGCAAGATCTGAGTTCGCTCGTGTAGCAGTTTCTTCACCAATCTCTTGCTCTTCAAAGGCTCAGGTAACTACATGCCTCGTTGTTTTCCTCTGTGGTCCTTTTTCCTTTCTTTTTTCAAAAGAAGAAAGGACATTTTCAGTTGGCCCCCACATCACCATCTGCCACATGATAGCCCAAACGAGGAAGGCAGTGACCCACTCTCTGACACAGCTCAGTCTTGGGTCCTGACTGGTGATTAACATCAGGACCTACTGAATTTCTGCCTACTGAATTTCTGAAAGGAAAAAAGAAATAATCTAAAAACCAGAAGGTGGCTCATGCCCGTAATCTCAGCCACTGGAGAGGCTAAGATGGAAAGGCCTGGGGTTCAAAGCTAGCCCAGAAAAAAGTTCATGAGACCTGATCTCAACCAACAAAAAGCTAAGCCCAGTCAAGTGTGCCTGTCATCCCAGCTACACAGGAAGCAAAAATGGGAGGATGTGCAGTCCAGGCTGACTCAAGCATAAATGTAACACCCTACTCAAAAAATAGTAAAAGCTAAAAGGGTGGAATTATGGTTTAAGTGCATGACAAGTGCAACACCCTGCATTCAAACCCCAAACCAACTTGCCCTCCCAAAAAGTAAGCATCCAACATTATCTAATATAGTTTGTTATAATACTTATTATTGTCAGTAGACTTCCATTTAAAAGAACATTCCATAAATCAATTTTTTTCATTTGCTTTTTATCTTTAAGTAGTTGTACAAAGGAGATCTAAGTTCAATTCAACGAGACAGTTTGTGAGTATAATGCGTCTTGATCAATGTCAACGCTGCCGTCCTTCTCCCTTTCTTTCCCAACCCCACCCTTCCCTCAATTTTCCTCCTTCCATTTTCACATATAAACATAAATGTGACTACACTGTCACATTGTTCCTCTCTTCATTCATCTACTTCCCTCCCCTTGACCTCACTCTTGCTGATACCTCAAGTTCTAGCTTCCTCGTATTTATATCATTAGACTCCAAGTTAGTTGTTCAAAGGAGTCACATATATACTGTCCACTCATTAACATGGAACGCATGCCACTGACACCATAATTATGCCTGAACAAACTTGTGATGCAACACATGGATTCATGGACGCATATCAGAATCTCCTTACATGCTCAGAGTCCCTGAACAGCACCCCAGCACTGCCAATGCTCAGCAACCAATGATGGCTTTGTGTCCTGATAACCTGAGTGTAAGTTGAAAACATTGTTATGTTACAAATGCATCTAATACACTAAATCTGCCCACCATCAGACACACACACACATACACACACATACACATAATAAGCTGGAAACACAACACAAAGCAGAGCATCTTCAGTTTCCACTCCTGCATGTTCCTGGACTGTGTCCCACTACCTCATACCAGTGACCTCCAAGAGACATATGAGCCCCCCACATGGGTTCTAAGACTTCAAGTTCTACCCAAGAATCCCTGCAGAGGCTAGACATGGTGATGTATATCTGTAATCCCTACTCAGGAAGTAGAGGCAGGAGGATCTTGTCCAAGGCAGCCAGGGAAAAGCATAAAATCCTATATAAACAAAAGAACTCAGAGTATGGTTCGAATGGCACAAGTAAGAGGTCCTAAATTCTCCATACACACACACATACATACACACAAAATAAGCTGAAAAGGAGGAGGCTGACAGCAGCAACACAGATATGGGAAGAATAAATACCTTGGTACCTGATTCACAAAGAGTTCAAGGAAACAAGGCATGTTATGATATCACTCCCAGCATTATCTGCTTACTTAGTTATTTAATTATAGAATTTATTCTTCCATCTGTAAGCATATAAACATAGGAATAGAACTAAGGAGGAACCTTCTTTTTTTAATATTTTTTTATTGTGAAAAAACTGTACAGAGAGGTTACAATTACATGGGCAAGATAATGAGTACATTTCTTATCAAGCATTGTAGCCTCCTCATTTGTTTCCCCTTCCCATCCCTTCCAAGCCTCCTCCCGCCCCCCCAACCCAATCCTCCCCCCACTCCCCCACCAAAGTTGTAAAGTTCGTTTTCGTTTTCGACATGACAACTTGTACTTCTCATTGTTGCAATGGGTCCACCTGTATCCTTATTTAAACGACTTGTTTTTCCCCTTCTCCTCCACAAATTATACTGACATCAAATACAGTGAAAGCAGGGGTTATACTGTGGGGGAGGGACACACAAAGCAACAAAGAAATAATCTTA
>NW_012267240.1:17550289-17573603 GCF_000151885.1 Dipodomys ordii
GATTTGTTGTGTTTCCGGGTCTCTATTAAGAAAATTTTGGCCTGCGCCAAGGAGACCTAGGGTTTCTCCCATTCCAAGGAGGAACCTTCTTATCCCAGAAATGGAAGACTCTTCCATGACAACACTTAGCAACTAAGGAAATAAAACACAAGTTCCATGCATTTCATTAGGAGATATAGTTCCAAGTAAATTCTGCATCCTCCCTCCTACTGACCAAAATGCATAATGTTTTGTTCAAATGTTTAAGCATTATCACAAAAATAGTAAATAAGAAGTGTTGTTAAACATTTAGACAGATATAGTAAACATAGATAGATAGATAGATTGATTGATTGATTGATTGATTTTGTAAGAATATAAAATCCTTTGATAAAATTTTGTGGGACTAGAATATGAACACAAAGGGGAAAAAATAGAAAGAAGTAGAGATTCCAATGTTTAAAGAAGAGCTTAGCCTTGTACTTTTTTAATGGATAATAACAAGTATCAAATCTCAGGAGAATTTAGATTCCATTGGTTATAGTTAAAGTAATGATGTCATTGCTTTACTTAAAGATACCAATATTTACAAGTTGGGAATAACATCCTTTGTCACTGTCTTTATGATGAAAATCTTCAGCCCTCACTCAAAGTGTGTTGAGGGATGGAGGACATCACAAAATTATTTTAGATCTAGCCTTAGCAAAAGGCAGAAGAAAGGCCCCTGCAAGAAAAGGTCATACCTCAGTTCCAACATGCTCCAGATCATCAAGAGTCTCAGAAGAGCCCTGTACAGGGATTTACACTTGTAGTTTCAGCTACTTAGGAGGCAAAGATAGGAAAATCACATGGATTATGATCTGAAGTCAACCCCAGGCAAAAATAGGAGGCCTGCCATGATGGAGTAGCAAGTGCAAGGCCCTGAGTTCCAACCCCAATATTGTTAGGAGTAGGGATAAGAGGGAGAAGAATAGAAACAAACTGAACATCTGGATTTCTACTGTAGAAAATTAACTGTTTTTAAAAAATATGTTCATTTTTTAATAATATTTAAATACTGTATAGATCAAACAGAATCTATGTATAGGCTAATATTTAGTTCTACTTTGGCTATAAGCAACACTCCATACACTATGTTAATTTTCCATACACTTCAAGGACATCTACTCTTTCAGAAAGTCCTTAGTGGGCACCTGTTGTGCCCAGGTGCTGATCTAGATCCTGGAGAGACAGAGGAGTGGCAGAAACACTACCCCCTGTCCTTTAGGAAATAATCAGACCAACATGTATGCAAGGCAGTTGGTTCAATTGTGTTAGCAATAGGTCCTGGGATCAGTGGTCACAGGACCTTTGCTTGGTCAGGAATAAATGGCTTTATTTGCAAAGCCTTGGGGCTACTTTGAGAAGGCCCAGAAAAGAAGACAAGAGCCAAGACGCTCTCCTAGGATATCTGAAAGGGAAAAAAGGGTCCCACAGTGAGATAAAACTCATCCCCGTCCTCACACTCCGTTTTTATGTTAAAAACAGGCACACGATGGAAATAAACCATTGAGATGAAATCCAAAAATAATCTCAACTGGGCACCAAAGCTCATAGAAAAATTCTTATTTTAATCACTTCTGCAAGGCAGCTGATAGGTACAGACACCAAAACTCAGCTTGTGAAGCAATCATCTTAATCTGCTCCTTTGAAAGATTAATTAACACGGAGATTACCAATGGCTGCAGATGAACTGAGTCCACTGAGGGAGCAGGGATGAGATGAGACAATTGTCAAATCACACAAACACAGCTGCAGGCCAAACAGAGCTGTTGCCTAAAATCTGCTTCTCCAAAGGCCCCTAACTCAATTCCTGTCAAGACTATCACAAAGTACGACTTCAATACACTAGGCCAGGGGTATGCCCCTGGCAAGGTCAGCAGGGAACCCTGTGGCCTGACCTACTGAGTGGAGCACACCACAAATGTACTTGAGTAGAGAAAGATCAGTCTGGGGGCTGAGAAAGGAACAAGCAACATGCTGTTGCTCTTGACCTCAAACAAGACTTCAAGTGTTTGTTTAAAACATTTCAAGGATCTGATGGGTTAAGGAGAATGCGGAGGCCAAAACAGAATTGTAATTAAGAATAAAAAGTTAACAAACCACTTCACCTCACAAACAAACACACACAACAACAACAATAACAAATAAACTGGATGAAAAGGCTCACGCCTGTAATCCCAGCCATTAATAAAGCATAAGGTAGGAGGATTGTGATCCAAGCCAGCCTAGACCAAAATGGGAGACTATCTGAAAAAGTAGAGCAAAGAGGGGTGGGGCATGGCTTGAGTGACAGATTTCTGGCCCTGAGTTCAAACTCCACTACTATCCAAAAAAAGAAGAAAAAGGAAGAGGAGGAGGAAGGGAGAGAAGGAGGAGGAGAGTGAGGAGGAGGAGGAGGAGGAGGAAGAGGAGGAGTAGAAGGAGGAGGAGGAGGAGGAGGAGGAGAAAGAAATGGAGGAAGAAGAGAAGGAAGGGGAGGAGGCCGGGGAGGAGGTAGAGGAGAAAGAGGAGGAGGAGGAGGAGGAAGAAGAAGGAGAAACAGAAATAACAACTCAAATACAACCTCCACAACTCCTACTCCACAAGGGCTTAGAAGGCTTGGAGGAGGCTAGCTCTGGTGGAAGGCTGCACTCCCCTCTCCCTGGCTCACAGGGAGAAGATGAAGCTGGAGGCCCTTGAAAAAATGCTGGTAGGAGAATCAGGCTTTGAACACACTGTCACTGGACATAGCCTGAGAGCTAGTCAACAAAAATTTTCAGAGCACTCATCACAATATTGGCTACAGCTCCCAGAGTCCTTAATTTCACCAAGAGGAAGGGTAGATGGCAATGAGGACAGAGTCTGGAGAGAAAGGACAAACAGGAGGGGTGCCAAAGAGTTAGGAGGGCCCCTCCCTGTCCCACAGTCTCCCTTTAGCTTAGATCTGACATGTCTCACCCAGTGCACCATGGTCAGGGGGAGGGGGTGCGTCATCAGTGGGGCAATCTGCTGATGGCTTCATCATTTTGTAGGTGAGTGCCTGGTAATGGGAATTTAAGCAAAGGGACCTAGTTGAAGGGGGCGAGTCTGAAGGCTCCCTCTGCTGCTTTGCTTTCTGGCCACCATGAGGTGAGCAGCTTTCCTCCATCCATGTTGTTCTACATCACCTCAGACCTAAATACCATGGAGCTATGGAGCCTGCCAACATGGCCTGAGATCTCTGAAACTATGAGCCAAAGTAAACCTTTCTTCCTTTATGTTGCTTTTCCTCAGGTATTCTGTCACTGCAACAGAAAGTTAACATATGATCACCTATCAAAAACTACAGTGGACTTCACTTTGAAAAGTCCCAAATTGAGCACTCCTGAATATTCATAGGAAGTACAACTGACATAAAGAGCTATATATTTCCATTACTGCCATCAAGAAACATCTACAGTCAGGCATGGTAGGGCTCAGCACTCAGGAGGCAAAGGCTAGAGAATCAAAAATGCAAGTCCACCCTAAGCTACATAACAAGATCCTGCCTCAAAATAACTTTTTAAGAAGGATCATTGACCAATTGTACCCCAGTCAAAGTAAGTGTTGCTAAATTATCTGCCAAGGGGACGGTGCCAAATGCCAAGCCCTCCACATTCTCAACTTCCCAGATGGGCAGCACAGTGGTCCTTTCCCCCAAGTTGGCCAAAAATACAGGTCATAGTCTCAGACTTGTGACTGGCATCTGAAGTGGAGGAAACTTTGCTGGACTGATCCCTTTACCTGTGGGGTCTGTGGTAATTTCACACTATGTCATAATTAAACTGCACGACACAGGCCGATATGGAGAGTGGGACGCAATTGTCCTCAGGATGGCTTCATCCGAGGGGAAATCTCAAACACAAAGGTAAAAGGTTCTGAGTGTGAAAAACACAACTTTGTCTTCTGCCTTCTACCCTTGATATCCACACCACCATCTCTATGCAGACTGCTGGCCTGGCACTTTTGTCCCCATCTATCATCCCTGCTTCAATGTTGGATCCCAGAGTTCGGCTCAAGTACACCTCACCATGTCTCCTCCAGGTGGGATTAATGTCTCCATATCAAAATTGCACCTCATTAATCTCCATTGACAGAGGGCAGGGAGGTGACTTCTCAGAGCTCAGCTATCGCCCCCAACTTGACCACTTACTGACGAAATACCTTGGGGTAGGAAAACTAAACTCTTTGGTTGCACCTCACTGAGGCCACCATAAATGGTAAAACTACATAAAGTTCTTGCCACACTTTAGGTTCTCTTCTCCTTCTCCCTCCTGTGGAGTTCATCTCTTTTCACATTTTTGTTATACTTATTTAGGTTTAGAAATTTTCCCCCTTCTAACAGCATCAGTGCCTTAGGTGAAATACATCTGTCTTTCTCACAAAGCCTAGCACAATGTGCTATGCTAAAAGAAAATGTACTTCTTCAAAAGGAAGAATATTGCTGGTGCTGGTGGCTCATACCTATAATCCCAGCTACTGAGATTTGAGGATCACAGTTCAAAGCCAACCCGCAGTAAAGTCCATGAGACTCTTATCTCCAATTAACTACCAGAAAACCAGAAGTGGAGCTGTAACTCAAAGTGGCAGAGCAATAGCCTTGAGCAAAAAAGCTCAGGGATAGCACTTAGGCCCTGAGTTCAAGCCTCATGACTGACCCCCCCCCCAAAAAAGGAAGAGCCTTAAATGTAACCCCTCTGTATATCAGCTTTATAATAACAATTTAAAAAGCAGCACAGAAAAAAAGGGAAAATATTCTCTTCAAAAACTGAACTCATAGAAGTAGATATGTCAGTGGTAGTTGTCAGAACAAAGAGGCAAGTTGGGAAGATGCTGGTCAACATGGTGACTACAGAGTATAGCAATGTTTGTATTCTTGAAAACGACTAAGTGGGTAGATTTTAGATGTTCTTACCACATACAGCAAAAAGGGATAAGTATGTGAAGCAACGTATATGTCCACTGGCTTGATTTAGTCATTACATAATGTATGCATAATTCAGAACAACCTGTCACACATGAAAAAACAATAACAATGATAAATAAATGTGCTGAGTGAAAGAAGCCAGTCAATGAAGGTCAAAGACTGCAGGATTCCACTTCTAGGGCATTGAGGCAGACAGAGGGAAAGGGGTGGGGTATGGGGGCTAAGGAGAAGGGAGAGCCAGAAGCTAACATTTAACAGACGCAGAGCTCTGTTGGGGAAAATGAGAATGTCATAGAACTGAACAGTGGTCAGGATTGCCCAAGAGTGGAATGTATTTAATGCCAATGAACACGTAAAAGGGTTAACAGGGAGGGTCAATTTTATGACATGTGTATTTCACCAGCATGAAAAATGAAAAAGTACTAATGAATAAACTGGATATTTTACGCTCAACTGTTTATGTTATTTTCAAATCATTTCATCAGTTTCAGTGATATTGTGAATGATAGTGGCTACCAAGAAATTTAATCTAGATGGTTCACAGAGGAAAGCTGTCTTCTGAGTTTGGAATAACTCAGTTCTCATCACCCACATTTATTTACAGTACTGTCAGGACAATCTACCTGACACTGTGTAGAAGGGAGAAATCCTATTCTCAAACTCACCTGCAGGTGCTCAAAAGACTTTTAGCAGACATCCTAAATTTAACCAGTGGGGGCTGTTTCACTTTTCTTTACGAAACATTTGAAAACCCTCATGCTGAAAAGGAGTATTTTATTCATGCCAGTGTAAGTAGTGACAGGAAAATAGTCACTACTCAAAATGGAATAAAAAAAAAAAAAAGGTCAGTGTGGATTTCCAACGGCATCTGGAAAACTGGCAAAAGAATTAAGAATGTGCAAGGCAAGCAGAGATGCCAGCTGGGAGAGGGGGAGAGGGAGGCTTCGTGGTGGGAGCTGGGTAAAGACAGGCTTGGAAGATCTGGGGCTCTGAGCAGCCTGCTCATGGGGATCCCAACTTCAGAACACCTCGGAATTCCCAGAGCCATCCCCAGCCAAGTCCTTTCATATAGCCATGCCAGCTTATTAAGGGAAAAATACACTTGAAGCCTAGCCCCAGCGGACTTGAAGTTCAAATGTTTCATTTTATATTGAAAATGACAAGAAACCAGGCAAGACTTGTTGAAACAGAAGTAACTCTTTTCTCCTATGTCCCTACTAACAAATACCAAGCTGTCCAGATGCTATCCCAAAGAAAAGATTTGCCCCTGCTCTGATAGAGATGGTTGGTAGCTCATCACGGGTGTCTAGAATCAGCCAGCTCTGGGTTTGGAACCCACCATTTGTCTCCCCTCCTCAGTCTCCAGCTCTGAGCACAACCAGTCAGCCTTGTGTTGAATCCCACGAACTTGATTCTTAAAAGTAAGCTCAACATTCTGTATTCACCTACTGGGAGCCTCAAAACAATGACTGCTCCATGAGAAGAGATAGACCTGCACTCCAGACCACGATGGACCACTCATTCAATGCCCCATCCTCAGTCTCTCTGGGCTGCTCTTTTCCTCATCGGTCATTTACACATAGCACAAGCTACTTCTGCTCATTGAACATGACCTTGAGGGCTACTGAGAAACGCATGCGACCTTCAGAACTCTATCATCACCCTGCATTCTTATTTGGGTCTTTCCCTGACATACCGAGCCCTATTCTGTCCCTAACTAGTTCTGTGATCTGAAGTCACATGGTTAACTCAGATTCTCTTTTTCTGCAAAACGAGTGGAGAAGATATATAAATAGACAGATGGAGATGTAGCTACAAATACAAAGTCTGTTCCAATTCTAGAATTCTATAAACGAAATCACATCCACTCTGAATAAAATGGAGACCAAATCACCTTAAAGTCTTCCAGCCACTTGAGACAAATCATCACCCATCAGAAGGTGGATATCCTGCATTAGCCTTGAACATAGACGTGTTAAGTCAGGGACAATATTCACTCTACTGTTTCTCTCCCCGACAGTGGCCTACTGGTCACCATCCTGACCCAGGCACACCCAGGACCACCTCTCAAAGTTAATATCCTACTGACCTTTGGAGTGATACATTCTATAGACAGCAATTATTGACCCACAAGAAAAGTGGCCTTTTCTTGGAAGTTTAAGGGGAACATGTACTACAAGCATGTGTGTCCAATTCCATTTTTCCCTTGACCTCAATCCACATAGAAGAGAAGGCATTAACAAAGAATGAAATGTCTCTGCAGACACAGGTGACAATCAAAGCCACAGATTTTGTTCCCAGTTTGCTCCATGCTTCTTCCCTCCAAAAAGGAAGCAACTTCAGACGGTTGCTGCTTGTCAAGGACACGGTGTCAGAAGAGTGTTTCTTTATAAAGAAAACTTTCAAACCCATGGACATTAACACTCACCCAAAATAAGTGGCTGATCGCCAATGAGGAAAGGGCAAGTTACTAAAAGCAGCCGGCTGTCCAGCCTCTGAGAGGCTCTGCAGAATTCTTGCTGTGATGAGGGGATGAAGCAGAGTCTGGTCACTCTGCCAGCCATGCTCAGAGGCGCAATAACTAGGTCAGGTTCTCATTGGGATCTGGACAAAGCCACTTGGCTGTTCTAAGACTCAGTGGCAGGCCCGATGGAAAGGCTTTGTGCCTTCTCACACTGAGTGGATCACCATAAAGCCTGGGCTGGCTGTCTATAGAAGCCCAAGTGATACCCTGTCGCACTGCTCTCTGGAGTCCTGGATATCCCAAAGAGCCAGTTTCTTGGGGATATTAGCCTGGGTCTGAGGACAGAGCCAGGGCTAGTACAGCAAAGGATTCACAGGCCACAGCCAGCAATGGGCAATCCAAACCCTTCAGCTGACACAATAAGCAAACGACGCAGAAACCCACCACACACTCTGAATACTCCAACCTCAGCTGGCAGTGAATGGTAACAACCTGCATAATCAGGCCCTTCTCTGGCACATGCTAATGGGCACACACAGGCATCCCAGGCTGCCCCCTCTCCCAGATTTGCAGAAGGATACCCATGAGCAGGATGCACTTCCTGTGGAGTACAGTGGGTCACATGATTTACAGGCTAGGATAGAATGACAACATGCTTCACAGTTGAAATCACTGCAGAAGAGCACAGTAACACAGCCAGCCACGTGCATGACAAATCTTCACCCTTGTAATGTTTGTTTTTGTTTCTTTCTAGCAGTCAACCCCGTTGCACAGTTTATTTGAACACGTCTGGCTCCTCCCCTTCCTAGGCAATCAGAAGCGCCATCCAAAGCCTCCCAACTCTGCATTTTTAGCAATTTGTTCATTTTAAAATTCTTTTAGATTAGAAGTGTTGTTGCTTTCAAGTTCTGTAATTAGCAGAGAAGTATTGTGACTCTTAACAGCCCCCCAACAATGATGACATACACTCACAATGCCTAAACAGGTTTCATTGTTAAAGATGGCACACCAGCATCATCCAAGGTAATCCTCTCCCCAGCTTCTAAATAGTTTTCCTTCACCACATCATAATTTTCAGGCACAGGATGTAGATAGAACCTGGAGTCTGTGGAGCAAACTAAACAAAACTTGTGAGTTTCAAAGCTAACACCAGCAAATTTGTCACAAACAAAGAGCTCAAAAGTCTTCCCCCAAAGTGGAAGGGGGGAAACACCCAGAATCTTGGTTATAGTTTGAATACAATCTGAGTGTGTCCCCTAGGAACACATTTGCTGGGAATCTGGTCCAGTGTCTGGCAATGAGAAAAGAGGCAGGCCCTTTAAGAGGCAGAGTCTGCTGGGACTTCCTGTCCCTCCCCTCAAGCACCTGCCATTGTGGTACCATCCCAAATGAGGTGATAGAGCTAAGAGACCCTTTGTCAGTGCCAGTCAACATTGTTTATAATTTTATAATTTTTACTTTAAACTTCTCTCTCTCTCTCTCTCCCTCCCTCTCTTTCCTATCAGTCATGGAGCCTGAACCCTGGGCCTGGGCACTGTCCCTTAGATCTTCAGCTTAAGGCCAGTGCTCTACCACTTGAGCCACAGCACCACTTCTGGCTTTTTCTTTATGTGGTGCTGAGGAACTGAACCCAGGGCCTCATGGATGCAAGACAAGCGCTCTACCATTAAGCCACCATCCCAGCCCCTTTACTTTAAAACTTTAAGCCTACTTCTTTTAGATGCTAGAGATGGAGTCCAGAGCCTTATGCATGCTAAGGCAAACACTCTACCTCTACTTTTCTGCAAATTAAACCTTACAGCCATGTCTTGCTGTGTGTGTTTACTCTCAGGATTAAATGATAAGGAGCGTGTTACATGTTCTTAGGTCATCTAAGGGCCACTGGGTGTTCTGGGTTCTGTAGTTCAGAAACAAATATATGTGTCTGAAGAATTATAGAAACTAGCCTATTGCTATTATAGGAACTAGTCAATTGCTATGTTCTTGACAGAGGAAAAAATAAAACAGATACATGTCTTGGATGATCAAGACTCTGCCTGGCATGTAATTGTTAGCCCATACAGCCCTTTGTCCCATTTCCCACTCTGGGCTCCTAAATACTGATTTGCAAGCAGTGAGCAGATAGAATTGGATCCAGAGACACACATGGTCTTGATCAGTGTGGTTTTGTAGTAAGTGACCCATGCTAAAACAATGGTCAAAGTCTAAGACTGGAACAATGGTCTTCCAATTGTATTGTTCTACAAGATTGTTCTGGCTTTTTTGGGTCCTCTGTGATCACACACAAATTTTAGGACAACCGAGTCACTTTTTGCAAAATAAACAAAATAAATAAATAAATAAAAGCAACTGGGATTTTGGAAGGTCCTGTGTTAGATTTGTAAATCATTTGGAAGGTTTTGCTATCTTAACAATGTTAAGTTTTCCAATCCATAGACATGGAATATCTTTTAATTTATTTTGATCTACATTAATTTTCTTCAGTGATGTTTGGTAGTTTGTAGTGTGCAAACTAGTCTTGTAGGTTTTTTTTGTCACATTTACTCTTTTTGTGTGGATGCAAGTCCTAGGGCTTAAACTCAGGGTCTGGGCACTATCCCTGAACTTTCTTTGCTCAAAGCTAGTGCTCTACCACTTGGGACACAGCTCTACTTCTGGCTTTTTTTTTTTTTTGGTAGTTTACTGGAGATAAGAATCTTACAGACTTGCCTGCCCAGTTGTCTTTGGACCACAATCCTCAGATCTCAGCTGCCTGAGTAGTTAGGATTACAGGTGTGAGCCACCAGCACCTGACTTAGTTACATTTACTCTTAAATATTTGATTCTTGCTAGGCTATTATATTTTATTGATTGCTAGACCAGACATTTATAATTAGCTTGTTTTAATGGTGCTGGAGATTAAACCAAGGGTCTCATGGTGGCTAAGCAAGTATTCTACCACTTCAGCTATGCCCACAGTACATGATTTTTGTATATTGATCTCACATGTTGTAACCTTAATCTAATAGCTATCTAATGGATTCCTTAGGATTTCCTTGCTACCCCATTATGTCATCTGCAAATTGAGACCATTTTACTTCTTCCTTCACAGTCTGGATGCCTTTGGCTTCATTTTCTAGCCACCTGGCTAGAATCTCCAGTACAATGTTGAACAGAATTTGATTTAGGATAAGGCATTTATTTATTTACCATTGAGTATCATGTTTATTCTGCAAGAAGAATTTTACAACTACTTATTTTAAGGTATTTAAAGGCCTATTTAGTGCTATATCCATTACAGACATAGAGACAAGATTCTAATTATGCTTATTTCACAACACTTTTATTTCTCTAATGGAATTTTAACCTTCTTTGTACCTACATCAGGTAGGAATGAGACAACTGTGTATGAGACTGTACGTGTGTGTGTGGTGTGTGTGTGTGTGTGTGTGTACGTGTGTGTGTGTGTGTGTGTGTGTGTGTGTGTGTGTCCTAGAGCTGGAGGTCTAGATGCTGTCCTTGACATTTTTTGCTCAAGGCTAGCTTTCCACCACTTGAGTTGCCCCCCACCCTTTCTGGCTTTTTTGTTAGAAAAGGCTCTTACATACTTGCTTGCCTGAGCTGGCTTTGAACCACAATTTTCAGATCTCAGCCTCCTGAATAGCTCGGATTACAGGCACGAGCCACCAGCACCTGGCTACAGTGACGTACTGCTGACATTCAGGAAGACCTGAAATGGACATATTCATATTCCTTATGTCTGGAGATATAAACATCTGCTAATCTAAAACCCAAACAGTGGACATTATGCTAAAGTCAATCTGACATTTCCCCTAAATTACTAGCCACTTAATTCACTGCTGAAGGAAAGACTTTATTCTGATCGTGTCCTAAAAGTCTCCATCAGTTTTCCTTGCTTGGCTATTCTGTGAGTTCCATTCTGTTGCACCAAAATTAGTACTACTACAAAAGGCTCTTAACAATAACTTTAAAAAAAATCTAATTGTAGTTAAATCTGTAAATCCTAAAACTGAGAATTTGACATCTACCTGATGTTATTACTTAGTCAAATCAAACACTTCAGATGGAAAACTGTACCCTGGAACCTAGACTATGCAGTATGATTCTCCAAATAAATTATACCAAAGTAGTATCTTTGTTATCTGGGATACACATAGCAAGGTACAGAAGAAACTATCTGGATTATAAAAGTCCTGTCTTTAGTTCCCAGATCTTTGCATTTCTAGTTGTGCATCATGGGGAAGATTGCCCTCTATGCAGAAAGGGGGTGGGGAAGACCAGCACTAATAGCCCACACTGTAATCCTAATTACTAAGGAGGCTAAGATCTGAAGATTTGTAGTTCAAAGCCTAAAGAGGAGACAACCCAAAAGATTCTTATCTCCAATTAACCAGAAGAAAGCCAGAAGAAGAGGCATAGATCAAGTGGTAGAGTACCACCTATGAGTGGGAAAAGTCCATGGAAATTTCAAGGCCTAGTACTGGCACACAAAAAAAGGAAGGAAGGAAGGAAAGGAGGGAGGGAAGAAGGAAGGAATCAAAGCAAAAATTATATTTTGAAGTTTTAGTATTCTTGTAAAGAAAAAATATTGTTTGAGAAAGGCTCGAGTCTGTGTCAGTTTCTGATTGGCACACTTCAGTGGTTAAAAGCACTTTGCCCTACATGAACAAGGCTCATGATCCCATCCCCAGCACAGCAAAAAAAAAAAGTATAATATTTTTGTCTTTTTAAACAATATTTGTTTTTGCATATCTGAATATTAAGGTAAACAAATGATTACACCTTACATTTCATTTCTAAGCATTTCACGTGCAGTCTTATACAAATTACCAAAGCAGTGGCAGATCTATTCACAAATCACTTAAGCAGAGTATCCATACATACATGTGGTCTGCACCATAAGGGCTTTCCACTGTAGTAGAAGGAAATTTTCTCCTCTGCCTTCTGAAGGTTTGCTGCCATAAACACAAACATTAAGCAAGAAGAAAGGCACACTTATTTATTAGCATTCAAGAGGAGCAAAACACCACATAGAGGAAGAAATCACTGGGCTGTGATTACTGTCCTGCTATTGTTAATCACCAGCTTATAGGCCTCTTTTCTACAGGGGAGAGGGAAGAGAACAACGGAAGCAATTTTGAAGGCTTGTAAATGATTACTATGGGAATGAATGGTCCCAAGAGGGTGTCTGTGGAATCAGAATGAGATGTGTAAGTGGACAGATGGAGGCCTGAGTAAAACAACTGTGGTCCCTTAGGCTTTGAGGTCTTAGGGCAGAAGTTCTTTAGCCTTTCCCTGCATGTGAAATTGTTCAGCATCACACTAAACTGCAATGTTGGGGGAGGGGTGCTCTGAGCACCAACACATTCTAAAACATGGTTTTCATTCATAAATTCCAAATGTTAACTAATGCAATTATTGCTCACCCTTTTTCTTTACAGGTCACACAGGAGAAAAGCCAGTTCACTGAAACTGAGTGTGATAAAAAGCAGATATTTAATGTCTGCTCTCAGGTCCCGGTAGACCCTCTAAGCCACCAGGATGAGTGAGTAATGCATTTTATGTAACAATATTTGGTCTCAGTCCTGGCTCCTGACAGAAGAGCTTCTGTGAGCTTTGGAATCTCAGGTGTTACTAAGGTCTTTTTTGTATGCTCATGAGTTGGCAGGTGGCTCTGAACAGCTGCAGGATGAGGGTGCCAGGGCACCAAGCACATGTTTCAGAGACTGGGTGGGACTAGAGACTGGATGATCAAATGATTGGATCAATGTTGCTCGAGAGTGGGGTCTTCATAAATCCCAGAGCTTCTGGGTGAGTGAACACACACACACTCACACACACACACACACACCTGTGTGCTCTAGGGTGGCACACCCATAGACAAAAGCTCTGTGCTCAGTTCTCTCTTGATCCTTGCCCCTGCTTCTCTTTATCTGGCTATCTGTAGCCTCTGCAATATCCTTTACAGTCAATTTGTAACTTCAAGCACAAACATTGAGTTCTATGAACCATCAGAGTAAGTTATCAAAGCTAAGGAATGGGGTGGCGTCAAGCGGAGAGGGGTAGATGAATGAAGAGAAGGGAGGGAAGGCAGTCAAGAATTCAGCAAATATCCTACAACATTTTTTTTTAAGTGAGGGAAGAGGCAGTTGGGAAGGATGTATGAGAATATTGAAAGGAGTGACATTGATCAAGATGCATTGTGTTCATAAACTGTTTTAATGATGATCTCTTATACGACTACTTATGGTAAAATAAAAAAATTTAAATCAATCCAAAAACCAGTCAACTTATAAATCTGAAGATTTTTCCCGATGTTCAGATTATGTTGCAATTTTTCTTTTGGCACTTTCCTCTATAAGATGATGGCAACCATAAAGTTCAACCAATTAAAATGCATACTTTAAAAAATGATCAAAGCTGAGGAGAGAGAGTACAAGGAGGCTCTCCCTTAGTTTACAACTGCATGATAAGAAGCAGGGTCACACAAAGCCTGGAGCTTGGAACTGGCCTATGAAGTGGGTCAGCTCTGGACTGAGCCCTTGTTGTGTGGGGTCTGTAGTAATTACTCTAGTTAGTGTCAGAAGTGACCCAGCTAGCATCTGAAGAATCAAGGAATAGGTTGGTACAGGAAAACCCACACTCATATACATCATGATTGCATTCAAAAGCAAAAAAAAGAGACCAAAAAATTCCTGGACAGACTTTGGGACAGTCTCAGCCACAAATACCCTTTTCCAAACTCGGACTGTGCCATCAATTCTGAGAAAAGTGAATTGTTTTCTTCTAGAAGCCTGTGATTGAATTTAAAGGCAAAACATGTTCTTAGCTATGAAAATCCCATGTGCATCCCAGAAGAGATTATCTGAAAATGATTCACATGACACTGGCAATGCAGAGTAAAAGAAAAGGAAGGAATGGGCCGTGCCATTTCACTGCTGCTATAACAAGGAGATCTAAACACACTCAGTCTGTAATCATATCCCAACCACCTTCTGTCAGGTCTCAGTGCTGGGCTTTGCTGAGCCAATAGCTTTTTAACAGACAGTCCATATAAAACGCTCATAGTCTGTACATAGGATGTATATACACAGGACTCTGTGGAAATGTCAGCCACCAGAGACCACTAATCAACCACCAGAGATCACTAAGCAGCAATAAAAATAAATCCAATCATAATGCAGCAGAGAGAGCCTTCTCCTACACTTGGTCTCCAGAAAGAAAGTCAGCTCCTTTGAGTAGCAAAGGGCAAGAATGATGGCCACACAGACTTCAAGCACATAAACGGCGCCCACTCGGTAGCTGCCAGTGCTGGTGGAGTACTTGACTTGGGGCAGGCATGGTCATGAGGACTTTACAACTTTTGAGTCCACTTAATTCTCTCAGTAGCCTAAGACTGGGGCTCCCAACTAGCCTACACTACCCTACCCTCTCCCTGCAGCTACTCACCTGCCTCAAGACTGAACTCATTTCACTCTGACCAAAAAAAAGAAAGAAAGAAAAGAAACTAAGTGCATTCCTGATCTAGTGTCTGAAATCCCAGTGATTGAAAAAGTGCCCTGCACACAAATCTGGGAGGACTGGACTAGGTTTGGTCACCCCCTTGCTGGGTAACCCTAAGCAATACCCCCACCCCCACCCAGATGACTGACCCAGACTGCTGCTTTCTCATCCTGACCAAAATCAAAAAAATATGACGTTCGCAAAGCCCACTCCAGATTCTACATTCTGAATCTTTAAGTCCCCAAGAGTGTGCTCTAAGCAGAGGGAAGAATACAGGAGCCCAGGTTCCTCGTTACCAGAGGAACATCATATGTGACATGTATGTAGCATGATGTCTCTCTCATTTTTCTGACCTCTCATTTCTAAAGAAATGCTACTCCAGATTCCAGGTTTCTCTCAACTGCCCAGGTCCAGCTGTGTCTGACTGCATCAGAAAAGGACAGCATTAATTCTGTGACTTTAGAACGCACTAGGCCTATTGTTGGGGCTCAGTGTATACACAAAAGTGACCTTCTTTTGCTATTATTGTCACTGCACAGCCAGTTCTTTTCACGTCTACCTCTTTTTTTTATTTCTAAGTCTAAAGGAGGAAAGGAGGCTTTAAAATCAAAAAGGAAGCGATTTCTAAAATTCCCTGGTTGCTTCTCACAGGCATAAACTTCCATTGTTTTCAACTGAACCTCAAACAATACACTGCAACTAAAAGAGACAGGTAAGTAACCAACTAGCCAATTACAGCATTACTGAATATATAAGCCTTAAATTAACTAAGAAATGCTCTTAAACATTTATCCATTGGGGTGGCAAAAATTATTCCAGTTCATAAAGGAAACAATCACATGAAAAGCAAAAATGACATTATGTTATCTGCTTCCTGAAAGGATTTTTCCAGTATCCTTTCTATTGTCAAATTGAATAATTATTACATAAATTAGGCTACATGTATGGCTGGTTGCTTAACAGTATTATAAACCTTCATTCTTTTATTGGAAGTTAAACCAGAATCACAATGATTGTTTTGCTGGATTCAGACCTTAAGGAAAGAAGGGTTTCACCTGCTAATCATAGATGCTGCCTTTACACGAGGCTCCACCCCCAGTATTTTCCAGTTGTGGAAAACATAAAGACTCCATGTGAGGGGCATAATATGATTTCACAATTAATAAGCCCTAGAAAAAGTAAACAAGATCTAACACATTTTTGAGTTCCATTTAGAATATATTGTAGCAAGAAAAGAAAATCATTAATTATTCTAGCGTGAGCAGAATAGTAATTAAAACAAAAGGTTTTAAGTCAGGGGAGCTCACCAGCCGTAAGTTAAAGAATATCTATAGCTGTCACTCACTTGCCATAAATGCTCACTCGAGAGGGGCAGAAGTCACACTCCCATCTCAGCCATTGGAGAAAATAAACCACACTTTCCTGAACTGCTAAATACCTGACCAATACCTAAACTATAAATGCTGTGCACTTTCCCAAGTTTCAGATTGTACTACATTGTGTTTACTAGAATCCTGGGTCATGCACCCTGGTTGGTTGGGGTTTTGTTTTGTTTTGCTTTGTTTGGGGTTGGGTTTTTTCTTTCTTTTTTTAATAGTCTGACTTGAAATCTCAGAGTTCTCTAGATGTTTTTAAAAATATTTTCTTCATTGTGCCAGGGTAGAAATAGCAACACAATAACAAAATGTATTCTTGACCTATAAAATAGTTATTAAACCTATTCCTCTCTTGGCACAGAGGTTTTGACAGCCAAGTGGCTGCCTGCTCATATACACAGACCCCAGCACACTCACCTGCTCACTGAACCTAAGTCAACTTCAGCTCAGACTCCCCAGCAAGCCCTGGAGCAGCTCTGAACACTCTAACAGAAATACAGGCAGCAATCACCCCCAGGACCATGCTAACGGTAGAGTCTACAGGACACATCCTAGTAGAAGTGAATGCTACAACTCACTTAGCTAAGGCTTCAGCCCACAGCTTTTTCAAACAGTTGTAGGTTCAAATCTTTGCCCTGTGACTTTATAGTAAATCCTCCAGTATTAACCCACTTGCAGACCACCAATGGCTCTTATCTATAATTCTAGCCGCTCAGAAGGATGAGATCTGAGGATTGTGCAATTGTTCAAAGCCAGTCTGGTCAGGAAAACCCATGAGACTCTTACCTTCAATTAACTATCCACAAAAAGCCAGAAGTGGAGCTGTGGCTCATGGTAGGACTCTAGCCTTGAACACAAAGGCTCAGGGACAGAACCTAGACCTTGAGTTCAAGCCCCAGGACCAGCATACACACACACACACAAATATTAACCCTCAATGGTTGATGTAGTAAATGACCATCAGATAGTATCTAGAAATAACCAGTACATATTCAAAAACAGAAGCCACATCACTGCCTGTTTTTTTTGTTGGTTTGGTTGACACAGGTCTCCCTAGCTCAGACTGGCCTTGAATTCACAATCTCTTCACCACAACCTCCAAGTGCTGGGATTATAGATGTGCACCACTACACTTAGCCACATTCTTCTCCATCAAACCACCTCCACACTCTCACAAACACCAGCCCTAGTGAACTCCTCAGAAAACTTAGGACACACTGAAATGAAATGTTAGCCAAAGGAAACTTGTGGGCTTTTTTTCCCTACTCAGACAGTTCAACTCAGATAGAGAGGTCAAGGACAATTTGCACTTGCAGATCAGTGACTCTGAAACATTGAGACAAGAGCTTGCTAAATTCTGAGGGAGAAAATCAGGAAATACTGTCAATGTCTAAAAGTTTCTCACCCTACTTCAGTTCTATGAGCATCAGAGCTTCTGGAGAAAAGAAATACACAAAAGGGTGTCATCCTCTGATGACAAACTGGCATGCATGGGGGGGGGGGGGGAGTCATAGAACTGAACAAGAGCCCAATTTGTGAAGCCAAAATACGAAGGGGGAAAAAAAGCAAATACATACTTCTTCCAGAGATAATCTCAAAGACTGCAACAAGACCAGTTGGAGAAGAGGACCTCCACGAAGGAAAATGATAGAACAGCAATGTTATGTCAGTACCCCAAGATCTAACCAACAGTGGCCACCCACCTAGCAGGAGGGTGGACTAAGCCAAGCATCATTAATATTTATCTCCAATATTAACAAGGAAGGGCTTTATTTTAATGAAGCAACGGCAGCACCAAATACACACCCTACAGCTCTTTCTCTTACTATATATCTCCTTTCTCTGAACATGGTCCAGTGGCAGCCTAGAGCCTGGGCAAAGACCATGGGTTAAAGCTTCCCACAGTGAGCCCACACGGTGAGAAATCCCCACATAGAAAATGAGTGATGACATAAAGACAAACTCCAGAGGAGAAGAAAATATGGGAGAACACGCTTGAGAGCTTATCAGTAAGGAAAACATTTAGAACAGCAGGATCCCACTGAGACTGCAAAGGCAATTTCATTGCTTGAGAAATTTCTTTTTTAAAGCAAAGCAAACTCTGTACATTCTGCAGCGTGCCAGGTATCTGGGCAGACACAGAGGCAATCGGGCATGGAATGTCCCTGTGAGCGTGGGGTGTTGGGGGGGGCTCATCATACAGAGAAAGATCACACAACAGGGCAGTGACTTTTGAGACTGAGATTCTAGGGGTGAACGGATACAGGTCAGGGGGGCCCCAGCAGGGTACACACGTTCAGGGAACTTGAGGGAAGGGATCAGACTCAAGTTGGCCCTGATAAATGAGTGGGCAGACTTTGGAAGCAGGAGCTAACAAAGGAGTATGGCTAGAGATTGCAGTCAGTGTATAGTGTTATAAATATGCTCTTGAAGAACTACTGGAGTCACAAACACAGACACAAAAATAAAGAATTATCTCAACAAGGCAAAATTTACTTTTGCAGAAGGGTGTGCCATCAGTCAAAAAAAAAAAAAACTGGCAAGTAAGCACATAGAGCAGCCCCTATTTATCCCTAACCCAGTAGGCCCCACCCCTCTGCTCAGATTGGTTGGGCTCAGGTTCACAATCTGCTTGTGACTGGCTAATTTGAAGAGGGTAAGATATATTTACATAAGGTGACTTTGAAATAAAATTAACATGCAGGGCGCTGGTGGCTCACACCTGTAATCCTAGCTACTCAGGAGGCTGAGATCTGAGGATTGCGGTTCAAAGCCAGCCTGGGAAGGAAAGTCCATAAGACTTATCTCCAATTTACCACCAGAAAACTGGAAGTAGCGCTGTGGCTCAAGTGGTAGAACACTCGCCTTGAGCTGAAGAACACAGGGACAGTGCCCAGGCCCAGAGTTCAAGCCCCACAACCGACAAAATAAATAAATAAATAAGATTAACAATCCAAAAATAATTTCAAAATATATCCCCCCTACCCTTGTCTATTTCTTGAACAGCCTAAGGTGTGTCTTAATTCTATCTTGAAAAGGAAACCAGTTTAAGACATAACTTACATTTCAAAAGCCCTTCCTTATCCCAAAGGAGTTCCTCATCTCCTTAACAAGAACCAAGCAACCAAGCCAAAGCAGAAACCTTTAAGCTCTTAGATAGAAACGCTAGTTTTCCTCACAATAGTTACTTATAAGACACTGTAGTGTTATCACCAGGAAAAGCTCATGTCTCATTTGTCACATGAAACCCCAGCTAGAACACCACAGGCCCCAAGTCAGCACTGAACAAAAAAATGTGTATTTTTGTTTTGTTCATTACTTCTATCAAGGGGTTTCAACTCAACATGTCAGCTATACTCATGAATTGAATGAAGTTTTGAAATGAATGGTATGTGACTACCATCCAGGAACTGGGTTGCTTGCAAATTGTGTCAGCTTTTTATCACTGTAATTTTTCCTCAAAAAGAGGAGGCTCACAGTGCCAAAGGGTTCGGTATAGAGTTGCTTGGCCCTCTTGCTTGGGTCCTGTGGTGGCACAGTATATCATGGCGGGGAGTGCACCTGGTTATCTCATGGTGACCAGAAAGCAAAGAGAAGAAAGACCCCATTTCCCAATGTTCCCTTCAAGTTCTTCCTACTAGTCTCCACCTCTTAAAACTTCCACAATCTCCTAATAGTGTCACAGGCTGGTGACTCAGCTTTTAACATGCTGGGCCTATTTTTTTTGGGGGGGGGATGACATTAATCCAAACCACAGCAGGAGAAAAAATCTATAAAGTAATTCAGTTACCAGCTCTTTAGATTTGGCTCCTGCTATTTAATATGTTTAAAAAAATTACTTCCCTCTGAACCCTAAAACACAGTGTATATTCGTTACCATATACTGCTTTGGGTGGTAGGGTATGTATCTAATTTTTTGTTAAGAATCTAGGGGAAAGCCAAGTGTCAGTAACTCATACCCATAATCTTAGCTACTTAAGAGGCTGAGATCAGAAAATTACAATTCACAGTCAGTCCAGGCAGAAAAGCCTGTAAACAGACTCTTATCTCCAATTAATCAATAAAAGGCTGGAAGTAGAAGTGATACAGCACCAGCCTTGAAAGAAAACACAAAGCAAGAACACAAGGCACTGAGTTTGAGCCCAAGTACCTATACAAAAACACAATCCAGGAGGTAGACATGCATGGTACACAACTGTCATCCCTACTACCCAGAAGGCATGGAGAAGAAGATCACTGTCCAAGGCTGGCCCCAGGGGAAAAAGTAGGCAACCCTATCAGAAAAAAAATACTAAAACAAAAAGGTCTAAGGGAATGGCTCAAGTGGTGGAGCTCCTGTCTAGCAGGCAGAAAACCCTGAATTCCAGTGCCATTAAATAATAAAAATAAATAATAAAAGACCTAGGGCAAAATTTACCAATATGTACACCCTTTAGGATAATGGTTAATGACCTTGATAAGTAACTTACTCATATTCGAATTCTCCCAGGTAGGGGGATGAGTTCTGAGTCACATTACTTAAACCCTCTGGGTCTCAGTTCTCTCATCTCCCAAATGGTGATAACAGAAGCATTTCTTTTATTGGATCACTGTGTTTATATATGTGAACAGATGTTTGCCATGATAGACCACCACCTCATTTATTATAATTATTACCATTATCATTTATTATTATTACTGTCAGTGTTACTAAAACCACGCACTGCTTTGTCTGCATTTCTATGGCTCATAGCAAATCAGTGCCTCCAGAGGAGTGCTATCCCTTCTCATTTCTGATTTCTGGAACTTTCTTGGCAACAACTGTCCTTTCAGCTTGTACATCATGTTCCTCACTATTGAAACACTGCCACACTCCTCTGTCATTCTGAGTTTGTCCATAATAGTTCCCTAAGGAAAAGGACCAAGTTTTGTTTACCAACACTTGCTTAGTGCCAGGCATAGAGTAGAACCAATCTATAAAATCTGATGGAGTTAAAAACAAAACACTCAATCAGCCTCCTGACTCTCTAGACTCTTATCTGATCTGACCAACAAGGGATAAACAAAGGTATATTTCCAGGTGGCCTTAGTCACACAAATCCATTTGAGTTTCTGACATAGAGCTGTTTTCAAATTTCTTCCAATCCCACCTGGCTTATAAGAAGGGCCCAATTTGGGGCCAGGTATGGGGTGACTCATGACTGAAATTCTAGCTACTTAGAAGGCAGAGATAGGAGTATCTTTAAAAACATAAAACTCCTTCACCCTGATCTATAAATGGAAATTAATGCTTAATTTCTTACACTTGAGAATATCCTTTAAGCCTGAGGGATAAATCTCAGTGGTATTTTCGAAGGCTCCAGACAGAGATCCTTGCAATGAAGACACACTGGTGTCTAACCCTATCTACTTAAAACTCAAGTCTCACCAAGCACAATGGTTCACTCTCATAATCCTAATGATGGAGAAGGCTGATATCAAAAGGATCATAGTTCAAGTCCTGCCCGGAAAAAAAATCCAGCAAGATTCTATATTAGTGTATAAGCCAGACACAAGGGAAACACCTATTAATCTAGCCTCTTAGGAGACCCTAGATCTCCTGATCTTCAAGAATGAAAGCAATGACCAGCCGACTAGCTTGACCATGAGACCTCAGACAGGTCACATAGCCTCAAAGTATCTGAGTTTCACAACCCATAAAGTGAGATCGTCTAGCTGATCCCCCTTGGAGTTAAAAAAGGAATTGACATCTGATTGCAATATTGAGTTGATTCTGAAGACACTGTTCTAAGGAGAATGTATTAGTCAGCTTTCTGTTGGCAAACGCCAAGAGATAATCAATTTATCCAGAGAAAAGGTTTGTTTGGTGCATACTTGTGGATATTTCAGTCCAAGATAGGCTAGGTTGTTGCCTTGGGGCCTGTTGCAAAGGAGCACAGCATGATGGGAACCCATGGCAGAACAAAGCTGCTCACCATGTGGCCAGGACACTAAAGAGAAAAAAAGGAGGAAAGTCTGGACTCCCACTATCCCCTCAAGAACACCTCAGTGACCTAAAGACCTCCCACTGGATCCCAGCTGTTAATGATTCTTCCACCTTCAGACAGAAGCAAGATGGGGACAAGGCTTTAACACATGGAGGGGACAGGGGAAGCATTTAAGATCCAAATGTGAGAGGCTGGCTTGAAGGTTAGAGTGCCAGAAGGTTGGAAGAAAAGGCACGAGCGCGTGCGTGCATGCGTGCGTGTGTGTGTGTGTGTGTGGTCAGGGTTTACTTTGTGTTATGAGGTGACAGAGAAACCAGATACCCAGAACGTAGGAAAAAAAGGCACAGTCAGCCACACTTGGATCTGAATAATGGTATCTCCGTTGGCTCACATGTAGAATGAGAAACGATGGAAGTTTGTGGGGCAGGGTCTCATCGCGGCATCAGGTTCTGTCACACTGCTGACCCTGGGGACGTGTTTAAAGGTGGTGATGAGGGTAGAGATGCTAACTGTGCCAATAACCTAAGGAATGTCACCATCAGGACAACCCCTAAGGTGACACCAAGAGCTGGACTACTCATAAAGTCACAGCACTCGACAAAGATGGCTGATCTTCCATCCAGAGCCGTATTCAACCTGTGCACAGGCTCCGAACACATCATTTGACAAAGTACTGAAATATCAACACTAGAAGTGATGAACAAATATCCACTGGGCAGTTTCACACGGTGCCCCCGTGGCTGACCTTCCAGGCATGTCCTGAGATCCTTCCACTCCAAGGGGCCTGGCCAACTTGACCCATTCAGCCAACCAGTCCATTCTTATCATCTTCTTTATACCTGCCATGGCTTAGGTGTGCCCCCAGAATTCACATGTAGAAGCTGCATCAACAAGGTTATGTGCTTAGAGGTGAGGCCTGTAGGAAGTAAACTGAGATTACATGAAGTGAGACCCCATGACTGTAATAGTGGCTTCATGAGAAGAAGAAAGCCGGGGCTGGGAAGGTGGCTCAGTGGTAGAGCGCTTGCCTTGCATGCCTGAGGCCCTGGGTTCGATTCCT
>NW_012267240.1:17577063-17583028 GCF_000151885.1 Dipodomys ordii
TCAAGGCCCTGGGTTCGATTCCTCAGCACCACATAAGCAAAAAGAAAAAAGCCAGAAGTGGCGCTGTGGCTCAAGTGGTAGAGCGCTAGCCTTGAGTTGAAGAGCTGAGGGACAGCGCCCAGGCCCAGAGTTCAGGCCCCACAACCAGACCCAAAAAAAAAAAAAATTTCCTATGGTGACAGAAGAGAAGGTGCCACAGAAGTCCTTTTCCAGAGCCCACCTCAAATGCAGGAGTCCCTCACCCAGAAATGCAGTAGCCCACAGGAGATAAGCTTTGCTCTGTAAAGTGTTTCCAGAAGCTTCTCCAAGCCCAACATGCGGGCAGAGCATGTGCCCTGAAAACACTGAACATTCTGAGCAAAACCTCCCAAGGTGTGATTCTTCCAACTCCAGGAAAACCTCATACCCCAGGCCCAACCCACCAGCAAGGCCTAATGGGTCCACTTTAAAAATACACCCAGAACCCAGTCACTCCTCAGTACTTCCTACCCAGTTCTAACACCCTGTTACCCCTCCTCATCCAGGTACCGCAGCACTAGTACCCAAAGACCATGACAAAAAAAAACAAAAACCTAGCTCAGATTGATCTTCTGCTCAATCCCCTCCACTGCCCTTCATCAATTCTCCTCATCCACCTCCTCCTCCATCTCCTTCTCCCCTCAGTCCTAAGTCAGTCTGACCTTCCTCTCCCATGACACTCAGTTCCAGTCATACTGCCTTGAAATCCCTGGGTCTCTAGGGCTTGAGGCAAGATCCAGCCTCCAGCTGCTTCCTCTGACTGAAATCTTTTGCCTCCGGTTAGTCCCAGAGCTCCATTCAATTATTAGTTTCTCAGAAAACTCCACTACAAGCTACTGTCACCCACATCCCCCCAAATCCATCTTCCCTGCTTTGCTTTTCTCCCTAGCATGACATGTCAAGATCTTACTATGTATCCCATGCTGGTCTTAAACTCATGATCCTCTCTTCTCCATTTCATATGTACTGGGATTACAGGCATGTGCCACCACAACTTTCTTTATCTGTTGGATTTGTGAGCTCCTCCAATGGAAGGTAAGCCCCAGGAGAATAGGCATTCTTGCTGATTTGCTCACAGCGATATCCTTGGTGCCTAGAACATAGCAGGTGCTAGAGAGATATTTTTAAATGGATTAAGATTGAAGTTATATCATGCATCCAAACAAGAGGAAATGCAGACTGATAGCAAATGCTACAGCTGGGATGCCCTGGGGTAGAAACCTAAGGCTTCCTATGCCTACTAACATTTCCTCTTAGTAAGTCTTTCAAATGCTCCTTGTGGCTGCTACAATTCTGAGTGATTGCAGAATAAATGATATTAAATCAGCCAAGAATATGCATTTCCTCCCTCTTCCTTACATACACATACATATTCCCAAAAGAAAAGTTAAGAATATCTCCTCCCTGGGATTTCAGACAAATCAATCACCTACATCAACAGGTGTATTCCTTGAGCAATTTCAGAATAAGAAGTGTAAGTATGAGATGGGTAGGAATGACCATGAATACTCCACAGAAATACCTGTTTATTTACCTCCTCTAGCAGCACCCAGCAGACACTTAATGAGAGAGAGTATTGCCGCTGTTTTGCCTCATACTTGCATCTTCATAAGAATGTCCCTCTAAGCCAGGTGCCTGTGGCTCACTCCTGTAATCCTGGCTTACTCCTGTAATCAGATCTCAAGAGGCTGAGATCTGAGGATCCTGGTTTGAAGCCAGCCAATTGGTGGGACACTTATCTTCAACTAATCAGCAAAAGGCAGAAGTGGAGATATAGCTCAAGTGATAGAGCATCAGCCTTGAACAGAAAAAAGCTCGGGGACAACACCCAAGCACTAAATTCAAGCCCTAGGATGAGCACAAACAAAAAAATTCCCTCCAAGAAGAAATGAACCCCTCCTAGACACACAAAGTGTGAAAACTCTGAAGAACCAGTGTTTCCCTGACACAGGTAAGCCACAAAACCTCAGGATTGTCATGGCACTTGAAAACCATCTCATTTTCTTGCTCCTTTCCTTTGTTTTAGAGATGAGGAGGCTGAGACACAGAGAAGGTAATGTAAAATGGCCAAGTAGCCCATAGGCTGCACAACCCCTGAGTGGCTGAGTCAGATCTAGAACCCAGGCTCAGATCCTGCCCAATGCTAGGTCAGCCTCCTACAGACTTCAACTTCAAATGGACAGTGTCGATGACCGTCATGTACTCATACCCTGCAGAGATAAAAATACACTTTCTAGGACAAGCCATTGAAATGAGGTATGTTCAGGAAGTCTTTCTGGCTGAGCCACATATTAAGGCCTTGTCTAGTCACATGCACTTCATAGCCTAGAAAGTACAGAAGTGACTTCTGGGAGTCTTAGAGATATCTGTCTCCACCACCACACAAAGCTTTCTTCCCATCCAGATCTAACTCCCCATGGTCCAGAAATTACTGGAAGATCTCTCTGGCAGAGATGGCTTGAACAGCCCAGCCAGTATGCCAACAGAAGTGTTTACCATTCCTAATTTACTGTTACACAACATTTATTTGCTCTCACAGTGTGCCAGGATCTGAAAACAGGTTGTTGAGTTAATAAACAGTAATTAAGTCCCTACCTAACTCAGAGATGGGGTTAGGACCTGGGGTTCCATTTTAAAGGAGGCTCAAGTGAAGCCTATGATTGGAAGGATTTTATTCTGAGGTCTGATTCAGACATATATCAGATTTCTGGGGCCCACAAAATAACCCTGCTCCTTGACTCCATGCCTCTCTTAGCTTCCCCATCTGTCCTTCCTCCTCCTGGCTCAACCTCCACCCCAGCAAGATCCCGCCACACTGCCTAAGGTTTGACCCCTGTGTATCCAACAGTAAACCTTCTACTCTATGAGGAAAGGCTGCCGGGAATAAGGCAGCTAAAGACCAGATGACAATGTCTGGTAGTGAGAGTCTGCCTGGGGTTGTACCATGCTTTATTTCAAAAGTGTTTTAACACCAGAAGCTGACAGCCTGGCTCGGCATAGGGCTTTCCTGCCTTCGATCTTAGAAGACATCCGGTGAAGGTGTGAAGAAAAAAAAAAAGGATTGGAGCTGCACAGTTCTTTGGGAATGGACTCTAGTGATAATTGATGATGCCTTAACTCACACTAGACTTCCTTACCAAGGAAAGAAAAGCTCATTCTCAACCTTACACTGAAGAACAGGAAGTGACCTCCATATTAAGTTTCAGTCCAAGGTCACCAGATTTGGCCCAGGATGAAAGAGACAGCCTAAACTTGAGATTACTTCCAGCAAAGCCAAAATGCTACTGATATTCCAAAAGCTTTGACAGTCTTACATACTTAGGTAACAGATTATTCCATAATTATATTTCATTTACATTCAAATTAGCTTTCCAAATACTAAAGCTAAGTTTTTCTCATTTTTTGTTTTGTTCTGTTTTGATGGGGGTGGGGAGGATTGGTTTTGTATTGTTTTGGTTTAGTTGTGCTATATTGAAGACAGAACCCAGAGTGTCACACCTGCTGGGTGAGCCCTCTACTCTCCCTTTCCACTGAGTTACAGGCACTCCCCAAGCCCACGGCAAATTGTCATCACACATCTGGACTAACAAAACCCATCAAGTGGCTGACCACCATGTAGATAATGAAGAATTATGCTGCCTAGTTTTGAGTATGAGCTCTAGTATTGAATGGTTACCCTGTGTTTGATAGGCCTTTGTTTTGTTTTTTTTTTAATCTTAAACTAGGAATCTACATCAAAGGTTATTGTACAAGTTGGAGGACTTAACACATGTAAGACACTTAGAATAAATACCTAGTATTTAGTATACACTTAAGAATGACACCTGCTGGGCACCAGTGACTTCCACTTCTCATTGGAGCTATTCAGAAAGCTGAGATCTGGAGTTCAAAGCCAGCCCAGGCAGAAAAGTATACAAGAATTGAAGAGGTGGAGTTGGGAGGGATGGAGAGAATAATGCAGGAGGTGATACTGATCAAGATGTACTGTATTCATAAACTGCTTCATTGACTGACCACTCCTTTGTTACAACTACTTAAAAGATTTAAAAATATATAAATATAAATAAAATTAACCTTAACTAAAAAAAAAAGTCAACAAGATGCCATCTCCAACTAACCAGCAAAAATGCCAGATTGGAGGCATGGCTCAACTGGTAGTGGGCAAGCCATGAGCAAGAAAATAGAACACAGGCCCTGAGTTCAAGACCCTACATCAACACAAAAACTTAAACAAAATGGATGTCTCCATGATGACGATGATTATTCCTGTTGTCATAAATTTTAAAAATCTGGATCATTTCATTTTACTCTTCTAGGTTCCCCGTCAGCACTGTCCTTTATAAAGTATTCTTTCCAAGGCAGAAGGCAACACTTTGGGATGCTGGTAGAGACCCATACTCCCAGCTCACTGCTCACAGCCGGCATCCTGGAAGCTGCTCTAGCCCAGCTCCATCCAGCAAAGCTCCATCCTTCCTTCCCAAGGTGGAAGCCCTCAGCCATACCCAACCAGCTTCAGCAGGAGCCACTAGGCACAGCCCAGCAGCCTGGCCACCGCAGAGGTGACCCATGGATGTGGGAGCCATAAGAAAGGAAACCCCACCGGCCTGCCTGCAAGCAGATGCAGGCAAAAAAGGGGGGCATCCAGGAATCCCCACAGACAGTGACACATCACACATGATGGCCTCCAGTCCCCTCCTCTGCTGCCAACAGTGGGTCCTGAATGACAAACAAAAGGCACTTTCTCTTCTTTCTTGGTAGCTTGAGGGTCTCAGAGTCACAAGCCCCCACCCGAATAAACCTCAAAGATATTTTTTTTGAAGTTTTGGCCCAAAGTCACCTCTTAACTGGAAACTCCTTAATTAAAAGGCTAAGTGCTTTCTGATTTCATTTGGACAAAGGGAACAAGCTGGTACCCAGAGGTGCTTTCCCCAAAATCACAACAGCCACTGCAGGGCACCCTGATTGTAGTCCTCCTTGGCCCAGGGTGATCCAGGAACCAGGGCATGGTTGGGAATGCCACCTTTGCTACTTGCCTCTGGGGACTCACTGCAGAAGTGGGGGTGCACTGAGGAGAAATGAACACTGCAGTGGACCCTGAGCCTAGGGAGGGAAAAACAATGTGGGTTCGAAAATGAGGTCTTGAAAATCATAAAAATAAAACCACCACAGAAATAAGAAGGTGGGCAGGAGAAAGAAGAGATAGGTGAGAGGGAGGGTGGGAGGAAGGGAGGAAAGCACACCGATTTATTGTGAAACCTCCTCTATTTCTTCCCAGTGGAATCCACACTTTCCTGAACCTCTGGCCAAGTGTTCCAGTCCGACTTCGCGTGTGTGAACGTATGCACACTGACAGATTACCCTTCGCTCACCCACAAAACAGATCCTCACAAGGGAAAGACCATCACTGGGACTTCTCTCACTCAGCACCACCTGATTCTGCCTCGCTGTCAGCCCTGCTCTCTCTCCCAGGCACCCCAAAACAAAACAAAAACCAACTCCCGTGGAGTGGATCCCCCCCCCCCGGCACCGAAAGCATCCACTCCGTATCCTTTCCCCTTCCCCCCTGAGATGCAGCCATCAGCACCGGGACTAGACCCAACCCCTGGAAAGCGACACTCACCGTGGGGGCGCGCATGCCCCCATCCGTGTGTGTGTGTGTGTGTGTGTGTGTGTGTGTGTGAGTGTACTGTGCAAACACTCAGAAGCTGCTCTGCCCGCCTGTGACCCCCTGAACGCTGCGAAATCCTATCCTTCCCCGAACCGCGCGGCCATCCCGTCCTGAGCCCTGCCTACACCTGGTGGCGTGCACACGGCGGATCCCCGGGCACACGCCGGGTAAGGGCAGACGCGGGAATGAGCGCGGGCTGGATCTCCAAGTGACCACGTCTCCGGTCCACACCGGGAGTTAGCATCCAGTCAGTGCACGGGCGACCACCGCCGCCGCCAC
>NW_012267240.1:17584145-17593979 GCF_000151885.1 Dipodomys ordii
GGGGGGGAGGAAGAGCATGGGAGGCTGGTTGTTATGGCAACGGGAGGCAATGTTGGGCGTGGACCCCAGTCCCGATCAATCGCTGCTCCCCCCCCCCCAGCCCTTCCCCAGCCAGGCAGTTCCTCCCTCCCTCCCTCCCAAGAAGGCAGCTGGAGCTAATTCGCATTGCACCAAAATCGGTCTCGCGTCAATTTCGGGACCGCCGGAAGAAAGAGCTTGGGAAGGCTCGGATTGCTCAGGGACGGGCCCCGCCGCTGCCCTTGCTCCCTCTGGGAGCAGAACTCTCGGGGCGGTGTGGTGGGTGGACGCGGGACTGCACGGGCTGCGCTGACCCGAGATTGCGCGGCCCTGCTGCTGCTGCACGGCCTAGCACTGGACCTGTCTCTTGGGGGAGGGGGGGAGGGGGGTACTCTGGGGCCTCGGAAACCCAGACTCGGCGGAGAGTCAACCCCTTGCTTCCCTTAAAGAAGGGCTGCCTCTCCTTACTAACCCACCAGCACCCCGCACCGGGCTTAGAAGACCAGGTGGCAGGGGATTTAAGAAGACGTGAGCTACACATGCTTTCCTACAGGCTGGAAAATGCAGAGAATCTCATGTCCACAGTAAACTTTGGCCTGTCCACCAGGCAGCCCACGTGCCTGGACTCGGGTACCCAGGTCCCCATTTGGCAAGCACTACCTCTTTATTGGAAATTTTGTATTTTCTTTGTATCAAGTCTTCCCTTCCTTAGGGCCCCTGGGCTGAGTTGGGTAAACAGTCTTGTCTCTTGATTGGGGACACCTGTCCCATTTTCCCAAGACTGTTCCAATTTCACTGTAAAAGGAGAAAAAAAAAATCTGTTTTAGGAAACGGAAACTTTATCCAGCACCTTCTGCCTGGTTCTGACTGGCTGGATACAGGCTGCCTGCCCTGCCTTCAGCCACTTTGGTGGAAGACAACATGCCTTCCCCGTGCCTGGCACCCTGGGGCTCTCTTCCATCTTTCAAAGTCTGTTAGCCCCCTGTTTCTCCAAGCTTTGGAGAGTGAAGGTTAACAGCTACTGTGGATTTCGGACCGGAATGCATTCTGGGAGATGCACGGTTAGCTGTGTGAAGTATCCTGGAGTATGCCTACCCAGATCACACACACTGCACACCTAGATGGTATAAAAAATTGTGTACAGATAGGTGAGATTGTTCCTAGGACTATAATGGACAAAATGCAAGATTAAAGCAGAGAGAAAATGATGCAATCCAGAGATGCAGTAAGTAGGAGATATACTCCAGTCCAATGCACACCATCTTGCATAGTACCTTTTCTGTTCTAGTACTAGGGCTTGACCTCAGGGCCTCACACTCACTCCTGCTTAGCTTTTTAGATGAAGTCTGGCACTCTCTCACTTGGGCTCCACCTAAACGTTTAGCTTGTTACTGGTTAATTGGAGATAAGAGTCTTCTTAGATTTGTCTCCCAGGCTGGCTTTGAACCAAGATTCTCAGATCGGGCTGGGAAGGTGGCTCAGTGGTAGAGCACTTCCCTTGCATGCATGAGGCCCTGGGTTTGATTCCTCAGAACCACATAAGCAAAAAAGAAAAAAGCTGGAAGTGGCGCTGTGGCTGAAGTGGTAGAGAGCTAGCCTTGAGCTGAAGAGCTGAGGAACAGTGCCCAGGCCCAGAGTTCAGGCCCCACAACCCCACCCAAAAAAAAAAAAGGATTCTCAGATCTCAGCCTCCTGTGTAGCTAGGATTACAGGTATGAGCCACCTGTACCCCAGCCTACAAACATTTTTAATACTTGAAAGTACATACAAAATATTTTTTTAAGTTCAGCCTAGTAAATACAAAAGGCAGTAACATGGTGGTGCATTATCAATCATGTAGTGTTAGTGGTTGTAAGCAGCAGGTTTGTTTATACCACGGTAACCACACACTGGTGAGTAATGGGTCACGCTAGGATGTTGTGATAGCTACTTGGTCACTAGGCAAATAGGAAATTTTTCAGCTCCATTAAAATCTTATGGGACCAGCCTCAGAACGTCATTGTATGTTCACAACTGTACTTGCTGGTAGAAATGCAGACTGAATCTCCAAACTCAATTTCCAATACAGAGAATTACTGAAGAACCTCTCTCAAAGATGGAACATGTCAGCAGGTCCAAGGCAAACAACACCCCTTTGGCATTTCCTTCTTTGGGGCCATGGCATCCAATCTTCTGAGAGCTGACTTCTGAGCCATTGAAAGTCTATTTCCTTAGCTAGGCATCCCTAATGGCTCACTCTTATAATCCTAGCTGTTTAGGAGGCTAAGATCTGAGGATTGCAGCTGGAAACCAGCCTAGGTAGGAAAGTCCATGAGACTTATCTCCCATTAATCAGCAAAAATCTGGAAATGAAGCTATGGCTTAACAAGGTTGAGCGACAGCTCCCAGGCCCTGAGGTCAAGCCTCAGTTATACCAGCACACATACAAACACACACACACTTAAGTTTGTGTCCTTTCTCAGGAACCAGGTTCAGCTGAGAACACAATGATGCTTAAAGAATGTCATTAGAATTTGGAAAATAATTCAAGCTCCGTAGCACTGCTTCCAGTACAGCAAACACAGAATAGTGGTCATAATTTTATTTCATTTCTTCATCAACTCAATAGACACTGATGGATCAGTTACCAAGTAGAAGCAACTGGACTAGGTGCCGAGGTCAACAGTTCCTTGCTCTCTGATCATGCTGCATGGTCTCATAATACTCCTTTCACCTTTACTATTCCTGTAAAGTTTATTCTTTCAGGTGGGACAGTATTAGGATTTGAACTTGGGGCTTCAAGCTTGACTGCTACATGCATGAGTCATGCCCCTAGCACTTTTCCACTTTGCTTACATTTCAATCCTATTTACTTAGAGCCCTCTAAGGCCTAGGTTCTGCAAAAGCTTGGTGGTTAAGTGCCCTGAGAGGTTTATTTGACTTGGTCCCTTCTCTGGCAAGATTGGAAAGTGATGGGCTCTTTAAGAGATGAGGCTTACAAAGACATACAATGGAAGAAACACAGCCTCTTCAACCACTGGTGCTGGGAAAACTGGGCGGCCACATGCAGAAGACTAAATGGACCCCAGCCTATCACCATGCACCAACATCAACTCAAAATGGATTAAAGACCTTAACTGTCTGAAGGACAGAGTAGGAGAGACACTTGAACTTATAGGCACAGGAAGGAACTTCCTGAACAGAGTCCCAGGGTCACAACAAATTGGAGAGAGACTCGACAAATGGGACTACCTTAAAATATAAAGCTTCTGCACAGCTAAAGCTATTGCAACCAAGCTAGAAAGACAACCAACTAAATGGGAAAAATATTTGCCAGCAATATATCAGACAAGGGGTTAATATCCAGTATATACTGGGAACTCAAGAAACTAATCCCTCCCAAACCTAACAAACCAATTACTAAATGGGCAAGGGAACTAAAGGGAGACTTCTCAGATGAAGAGATAAAAAGGGCAAAGAAACACATGAGGAAATGTTCATCATCCCTGGTGGTGAAGGAAATGCAAATAAAGACAACCCTGAGATACCTTACCCCAGTCAGAATGTCCCACATCCTCAAGTCAGCCAACGACAAATGCTGGAGGGGATGCGGAGAAAGAGGAACCCTATTACACTGCTGGTGGAAATGTACACTTATACAACCACTTTGGAAAGCAGTCTGGAAGGTCCTCAGAAAGCTGAATATTGACCTCCCTTACGACCCAGTCATACCACTTCTAGGCATCTATCCTGAACAACAGGAGCCAGTATACAAGGACATATGCACCTCCATGTTTCTTGCAGCACTGTTCACAATAGCCAGGATATGGAAACAACCCATATGTCCCACCACAGGTGAATAGATCCAAAAATTGTGGTATCTATACACATTGGAATATTATGCAGCCATTAGAAATGACAAAATAATGGCATTTGCAGGGAAATGAATGGAGCTAGAAGAAATCATGTTGAGCGAGGTAAGCCAAGAGCAAAGAGACAAGTGGTACATGGTCTCCCTGATAAGTGGATGTTAAATCCAAAATGTTAGGTGATATGACAAAATTAACAGGACTTAAGAAACAAAGGACTTCCACTCATCTGGTCAAATCACTACTAAAAAACCCCATACTGCTGATCACATGTATGGTATATATGTGTACACCAGAGGGGAACCAGGAAGACGACACAGAACTAGAGGGAATCAGGGAAAAACATACAACAGTGGGACCCATCAGCTGCACTGGACATTGACCAAAATGAACTAAGCAACTCAATGGCAGCGATGGGAGGGAGGGAACAAGTGGGAAAGAGGGAACAGCTGATGCTATGCAAAACAAAAGAAATGTGCATACTACCCAATGTGGAAGAAATAACTATATCACAAAACTCATAGACTCATAAATGTTATAGATCATGATAGACAATTTGCTCCAGGAAAGTTAGAATGTGTTTGTGACTTTAACTGAGCATCACTATTCCACAATACTGTGAAATTTGGGAAATTATGTAACCACTTAATCACAATAACAAAGTTGGGGAAAAAAAAGAGATGAGGCTTAGATGGATACAGGCTGCTCCCACCTGTAATCCTAGCTACTCAGGAGGTTGAGACCTGAGGATCAAGGTTCAAAGCCAGCCCAGACAAGAAAGTCAGTGGGACTCTTATCTCCAATTAACCACTGAAAAAGTGGAAGTGGAGCTGTGGCTCAAAGTGGTAGAATGCTAGCCTTGAGGGAAAGAGCTCAGGGACAGTGCCTAGGCCCTAAGTTCCAGTGCCACAACAGAGGGCGGGGGAAGATGGGGCTTGTTGGGAGGGCTTTAGGTCATGGGGGGGGGGGGCTTGAAGAGGACTGTGGGACTCCAGTGCCTTCCTCATCCTCTATTTTTGCTATGCTATCATCAGGTGAGCAGTTTTGCTCTACCACATATTTCTGCCATGATGGGTATCCCATCACAGGCCAGAGCAAAGGGCCAGTAGATCATGGTCTAAAACTGCCAAATTTAGCCAATACAAAACTTTTCTCTTTATAAGCCTATTAACTTAGGTATCTGTGCATTTGGGTTTGGGAAGTTTCAATTGTGGGATTGAACCCAGTGATAAGGCACGCTAAGCACACTTGCTACCACTGACTACACCCTCAGCGTCTCAGGTATTTGTTATAGCAAAAGAAAGCTGACTAAGACAGCTTCATGTTTCCTTGAAGCCCTTAAAATGTTTTAAAGAGCGCAAAGAAGAGGCACTTTAATAACCCATCATTAAAGAGTTACTCATTTTATGCCCATCAAACTTTTCTCCAGGCCCCTCTCTCTCTCTCTCTCTCTCTCTCTCTCTCTCACACACACACACACACACACACACACACACACACACACACCAGCTAATTGGCCATGTCATGTGTCCCAGGTTCAGTAGTAAGAAATGGAGTTGGGAAACAAATATTGTATTCTCTAAAGCAAATGCCCAGATTAAATTTGAAGATTTCTAATTTACCTTCCTTTACCCCCTTCATACTTATGGTGATAATCCAGAAAGGCAAGTTGAGGCAGTAGAAAGAACTAGAAATCCATGACTGAGCCTAATTGATGCATGTCAGTAATCCCAGCTACTTGTGAGGCAGAAGTAGGAAGATTGTGATTAGAGGCACGTGACCTATCTGAAAATCAAACCAAAGCAAAAAGGATTGGAGTCAGGCTTAAGTGGTAGACTACTTCCTAGTTCAAGAGCCTGAGTTCAAACCACCAAAGGAAGAAGAAAACAGAAGTAGAAGAAAAAAAATAGAGCAATCTAGAAATGAGACCCAAGTACCAGGTCTTCTACTAACTTTGTATAAAGGCATTTTATCCACCTGAGTATATAAAATATAACTAGTGGATGGAAGAATGGCACCTCAGCTAAATGATTTTTAGGTCTCCTAAATCAGTGGGGTCTCTTTTTCTACATATAATGAAAAGCTTATCCTAAATCTCATAATTAAGAACACTAGCCCAAAATGTATTTGCTGAAAATATTTTATTGACCTGGTGATAGAGCTCAGTGACAGAGTTCTTGTCTATTATGTGCAAGGCCCTGGATCCAATTCTAACACACACACACACACACACACACACACACACACACACACACAGAATCATTAGGTGATCTATACCCTGCATGACAACATTGCTTTAAAATCACCAAGGAGTACTGTAGGGGAAAAAAAAACACATTTCCTTAGTAAACATGGGTTATCATCTTCCCCATTCAAGGGACTTTGACAATCCTTCCCATAAGTGCTACAGAGTGGGGGCATTACTGGGTATACCTCCTATGCACTGTGTATTAACAGAAGATGGTGAAGGAGGACATTAAACTAACACCAAGGGAAAGCACAGCTAAGGGAGCAGGTAAGCAGATCTGTAGGACACCCTGGAGAAGAGGTCTGTGCAGGAATTGCTGAAGACTGATTCTTCTGTCATAAACATGGCTTACCTGTGATCTAAGAAGTCCAGCTAGCCTGGAAAAATGTCTAAGGCCCACTCCTTCCTACAAACCTTTTTTGCAAATAGTGTTCCTAGAAAAAAAAACTACTTAAGAAAATGAAAAACAAGGTAAGCCAGGCACTGGTGGCCCATGCCTGTAATCTTAGCTACTCAGGAAGCTGACCTCTGAGGATCCCAGTTCAAAGCCAGTTTGGGCAGACAAATGCATGAGGCTCTTATTGCTAGTTAACAAGCAAAAAGCCAAAAGTGGAGGTGTGGCTCAAGTGTGAGAATGCAAGGCTCTGAGTTCAAACCCTGGTACTAGAAAAAAAATGAAGAGAAGGAATTATGTTACAGTTGTTCAACCTCAATATAAGAGAATAAATGACTGTCAAATCTCCAAAGGAATGCATTTTTATTAGCCAAACTATTTTCTCTGTTGTGTATATTTCTCAAACCTCCAGAGACTTGTAAAGGAACCCCCTTGGGTATTTACAGAGGACATTAGCCTGCATCCAACTGCATAGGCTGACCCTTCCTGACAATCCCCAGATGCAAGAATTGCTGTTTCTATAACTGATGTGAAACACAATCTTGTCAGCTCAAATTAGAATTAAGAGCCAGTTCTTAACAGCTCAATGAGATGCACTTGGCAATATGCAGATACAATTTTGAAGGTAAGAACAACTGTAACAATATAAAAAAAAAACTTGCCTCATGCCCAGCACTGGTGGCTGTAAGCCACCAGTAAGCCTAGCTACTCAAGAGGTTAAGACCTGATTATCCCAATTTAAAAGCTAGCCCAGGGAGAAAATTCTGTGAAACTCTTATCTTCAATTAACTGGCAAAAAAAAACAAAAGGGGAGGTATGGCTCAAGTGGTAGAGTGCCAGCCTTGAGAGGAAAAAGCAAGAACACAGACAGGGCACAGTACAAGCACAGGCAGAGGCATGTGCACACACACACACACACACACACACACACACACACACACACAGCAATCTCTTCTACAGGGAACCAGACCTAAATACTAATTGTTCCCCCCTGATTTCCCACCCTGAGCTGAATTGTGCTTCATTCACACAGACATGAACCAGAATCCTTGTGAGGTTATACCAGAATGTTCTAGTATGTTCCAAAGAATAGTATAGTATAGTATTCACAACATGCAGCTGAGGAAGGCATAGCAAAAGCATGAATAGATGAATTTATAAAATCTAAGAGCACTTAATCCATATAAGCAGAGTCCAAACAACCACCATGGATTTAAAAAATAATAATGCCTTGAAGGTTTGCTCCAAAATCCCATCTGTCTCTATCTTAAAAAAATGTATTTTCCTAAAAAAGAAAAAAATGCAATATCCAGGGGGAAGACCATGATAGAAGATTTTTTTCTTTCTTTTTACTATATGAACTATAGACAAGTAATGTTAGCAAGCCCCTCATTTCAATCCATAAGCTGAGTGTAGTAATGTATACCTGTAAACCCAGCTACATAAAATAAATAAATAGGAGGCTCTCAGGCTGAGGCTGGCCTTGGGCAAAAGAAAAGCATGAGACCCTATCCAAACTGGAATTGAATCCAGTTCTTGCACTGATGATTAATTGTCATGGTTCAAGAGTGACGCTCATCACTTCTGCCCAGAAGTCTTAGGCTGGAACTAGTGGCCCAGCCCTCCCCACCACAAAGCTGTCAGCAAGTGCTCCTGTCAGGTACCAGGAGTTGGAGAAGCAAGAACAAGGGGGATGGCATTCTCTAGGGACTGCTTCCAGGATCCTTTTTTCTGCCCCCAGGATACCAATTTGCAGCAAGACTGCTGAGAGTCCTTTATATAAAAACAGCAGAGTATTTGCTTACAACCTATGCACACACCCTCACTATGGTGTAATCATCTCCGGATGATTAGAACACCTAGCACAATAGAAATGCTATGTAAATAGCCATGGCCCAGGATCATAAGGAATAGCAATGAGGAGAAGAGAAGTCTGTGCGTATTTGAGCCAGATGCAATTTTTTTCCCCAAATGTTTTCTATCCACCCTTAGTTGGGAATCTGCAGGTGCTGAACACATGGATTCAGAGGGCTGGGAATATTTTGCAAACAACACCAATGACCTCGTAAGTCTACTATGATGTGAACTGGGTTAGAAAGAAGGCAGCCAGCTGGGCACCAGTGGTTTATGCCTGTAATCTTAGCTACTTAGGAGGCTGAAATCTAAGGATTGTAATTCCAAGCCAGTCTGGGCAGGGAAGTCTGAGAGACTCTTAGCTCCAATGAACCACCAAAAAAACAGAAGTAAAAGTATGGCCCAAGTGGTAGAGTGCCAGCAGCTTTGAGTAAGAAGGCTAAGGCATGGTGTCCAGGCCCTGAGTTCAAGCACCAGTACTGGCAAACAAAAGAAGGAAGGAAGGAAGGAAGGAAGGAAGGAAGGAAGGAAGGAAGGAAAGAAGGAAGGAAGAGAGGGAGGGAGGGAGGGAGGGAAGGAGGGGAGGGGAGGGGAGGGAAAGGAAACAGAAAGCAGGGAAGCTGGCAGGGACCACCGCAGATAGGCTGGAGACAGAATGAAGGACCTGTTAATGCAACACAGCTCATTTAGAGCAAAAACCCAAGCGCTGGTCAAGTGTTTTGATGAGTGTGACACTCAGATCTGCAAACAGCAACATCCCAGCCTGTGTTCAGTACACCCACAGGCATGACACTTTCTAGCCTTTCTTTGGTGGTAGGAAGGGCAGAGAATGTAGCCATCGTGAATACTTTTGGAGGGATCTGGACCAGTGGCTTCAGAGAAAATGGCAACATTGCTTCCTACATTTCCTGCTTAAGAAAGGATTTTGCTTTATAGTCACTAAGGAATCTGGGGCAAGTTCTAAACATCCATTGGCAGGGACTCCACTCCACTCCACAGAGCTGGGCCCTAGGATGGTACTAGTGCATGAGCTGGTACACAGTACTTAAGTGACTTTACAGCTGATGCAGGAAAACAGCCAACAAGTAATTGGTTTCATCAGCCTGACTGGTGGAAGCTATTTGTTTGTTCAAACTTTTGCCTTAGGACAACAGTGAAACACCCAAGAGGGTGCTGCTGTAAAGGGGTGTGTTCATTTGTTGCCTCATGACTGAGGTGAAAGGCATCTTGCTGTATCCAGAATTGGTGCAGTAAATACAGGGTCCCAGTGGAAGCAAGGTGTTGCACAGAGTGAAAGAACAAGCATCTGTGTGCTAGCTAACAAGCATTGCCCACTTCCTTCCCATCATTGGAGATGAGAACCCCCAAGATGGCCAAGAGGCAGCTGCAAACCACTTTGGACTTCTCAGAAGAAAGGCAGCAGATAAAGTATTAATGGTAGGCATCGTGTGTGTGTGTGTGTGTGTGTGTGT
>NW_012267240.1:17594895-17600380 GCF_000151885.1 Dipodomys ordii
AGGAAGGAAGGAAGGAAGGAAGGAAGGAAGGAAGGAAGGAAGGAAGGAAGGAAGGAAGGAAGGAAGTTATAAAATCTACACCAGAAACATATAGTAGTTTTTCTATTAATCTATATATAAAGACAATATTTGGGGGTCAGGAGATGCATGTTGAGAATTGAACTCAGGACCTTCTAGGTACTAAACACGTGCTCTACCACTAAGCTATACCCTCAGACCCATCAGTATTTTTATAAAGGCAAGTGACTTAGAGCTTTTTGATTTTGTAAGTTCCAAGACTAAGCTACTATGGTTTTTCTGCTTCTCCAAATGTTTCTAAAAGAAGGGGAAAGGTAAGTGGAAAAATACCCATCCAAATATTATACCACAACAATTCAGTTCAGTGCTTCTCAGTGTTCCTGGTCCAACCGCTTTTTTTTTCAGGGCTCACAAATTAAGATCTCCATGAAATGTCTACCCCAAGTAGACACAAAGCATCAGTGAAATTATTGGTGGATAACTCCACCCTGGACCATGTAGGTCTTCTACTTACTGCATTTAGGGCCTTAAAGTAGCAGGATAGCCTCAGCCAACAACCGACCTTCCCATTAAGTTTACCCAGGAACTGATCAAAGGAAATTGTGAGCAACTTAGATTGCAGTACTCAGCACTCCTCTTCCTCCTTGGGGAGCCCCAGGCTCCAAATCTCAAACTTCTCCCCAGTCCTCTGAAGGTTAACAAAGCTATTTCCCGTTGAACCAGCCAGAAACAACAGTGGAAGTGGGTTTATTTTTACCCCAGGCCTTTGTCATCTATCATTACTGAAAAACTAAGAGACAGGTTTTGGCTGAATAGCCTGTGGAATATTCAAGATCTCCATGCAGAATTTGGCCCTAACCTCTTGCCACATTTATCTCGCTTGAAGATAAATGCCTCCTCTTTCTCTCTGCCAATGTTCCTCATTAGCAAGGATATTCATATTCACAACGGGAGTGACTGTCTTTCTTAAACAGGCACCTAAGGGATCCTGTGATGACCTCATCATGCCACCCTCATGACATCATAGCTTCTTTTATGCAAACAAATCGTAAGTACTTCAAATCATGTGATATAATTAACCAAATGGAAAGACAGAAAATTCTGTAGCAAATTTTAGTCTTTCTTGCTGATATCCTCAGCACAGAGACTAGCAAAAACTTGCTTTACTGAAGGACATTCTCTCTGGATTTAAGGACATTTTGTTTTTCCCAAGTTCATAAGATGGAAACTATATTCCCTGGTGATTTGATGCCTTCTAGAACCAAGAGCCCCGGGAAGTCGAATGCATTTAGGACTCTCCAATACTTTTGGCATGCCATTCAAACTGCTCCACCATGCATGTGTCTTCCATCTCATCTTCTTTTCTAGTCAAGCAAACTTACTTGGAGCCTCTCAGTGCAAATCTAGACTTCTTATGAGAGGTGGTTCCTGGATGCTCACAGTAAGCAGAGCCCAGAGCTTGGCTTTTGAGTTCCTCTTTCTATATTGAATTTCACACTCCCTCTTAATCTGTCTGTTTCTTTTTCAAGCACCAAACTGGTACCTACTCTTCTCTAACCCAGAAAATAGTTCTTTCAGGTTGGCTTTTGACAGGTCTAAGGATTCTGAAGCATCAGACTCTTCCTAGGGTCAAACAGCTGGCCAGCAAAGAACAGAGCCTAAAAATATAGTCTGATTTGAAAACAGAGCTCATGAAGCTCTCTGCATCCGCATCCCAGCAAGTCCCGGAATGAATGCTAGCCTATGATGGCTCCATTCATATATTAATTTAACTGGACTACAGGGTACCCAGATTAAACATTGGGCAATGGAATTGGTACAGGTGGGTACAGAGGATCTGGGTAAAAGGGCAGAGGAAAGAGGAATTTATATTTTTTCCCTTCCTGACTGATTGCTTGAGCTGGGACACTGACCTTCTTCTGACCCTTAGACTAAGATTTATATAAATTTACTTTCTTGGTTTCCAGGTCTCCAGATTTGCACTGGAATTACACTATCACTTCATGTTCTCTAGTTCACAGATAGATGATAGGCTTTTTCAACTTCTGGAACCAAATGAAACTAATCCCTCCTAATAAATCTACACACACATATACCTGCACATATCCTAATGGTTTTGTTTCCCTAAAGAACCCTAACTTATACAAGGGCTTTAGGTAGAAACCAATGGTAGCCATCTTCAACTTTCATAATTTGTATATTACAAATCTCACACAATCTCACACAAAATAACTTGCAGCAAGATTTCTCCCACAAATACCTGCATTATATAAATAAGTAATAAAGCTAAATTCAGTATCAAAGACCTAGAAAAAGATCCAAGGCTGTGTGTATCACTAGCCAGTGCTGGGAGTGTCACTGGATGTAGGAACTCTGACCTCCACAGTGGTTCTGCTCTGTGATCTAGCAAGTGAGTGATACTCAGCTACAGTAATGCATATATGAAGCCTGTTGTATTCAGGTGTCAGCCTGCTATTGAGAAACAAGAGAAGAGCCAGAACTGACACTAGTGGCTCTGACTTGTAATCCTAGTTACACAGGAGGCTGATATCTGAGGATCATGGTTCAAAACCAGCCTAGGTAGGAACATCAGTGAGATTCTTACCTCTAATTAACCATCAAAAAGCCAGAAGTGGAGGTGTGGCTCAAATGGTACAGGCACCAGCCTCAAGGGAAAAAAAAGCCAAGCAAGAGCTTAAGTCCCCAAATTTAAGCTGCAGCAATACCAGCCCAGAGAGAGAGGAGAGAGGAGAGGAGACAGGGGAGAGAAAGGAGAGGAGAAGATTCTCAACAATCCTGTATATGATGACCCCTCACACATTCATCTCCCCTATATCATTCCCCTAAGTGGTTTAAGTCACCAAGCAATTAAAGCCCAAGACTTTGGGTGTGGTTTGAATGTGTGTATGTGCCCACACACAAATATATATACACACACCTATATTGGGGCTTGAACTCAGAGCCCTGGGCTCTGTCCCTTAGATTTTCACTCAAGGCTAGCACTCTACCACTTGAACTACATCTCTACTGATGGTTTTATACTGATTAATTGTAAATAGAGCCTCAAGAACTTTCCTGCCCAGGCTGGCATTAACCATGATCCTCAGATCTCAGCCTCCTGAGTAGGCAGGAATTTAAGTGTGAGCCACCTGTGCTTGGCTAGGGTTTGGACTTTGAATGAGTGTACGAATCCCAATGGGACACAGAAATCTGGCACCATGAATTCCCTGCATTCCCTGAGCATGTTTCAAGGTGTCACCTCTATTTCCAAGCACAATGCTCCAATTTCTATCTCTCACACACAAGGCCCTAGGTTTGATCCCTAGCACTGCAAGAAAACAAAAAAGCTCCAATGTCCTCTTCATTATCCAACCAGCATATTTCACATGAAGCAAACAGTCCCAGAGTTCTGATTCTGTCCCCAACCTCCCACAGCTCCCCTCAGAGGGTCAGTAGGGGTTTTTCCTCTGGTTGGCTGACTCAGGTCTCTCCTCTCCCAGGCTTGCCTTGAGGAGGCTGCAGCTCCAGGTTTTCTGGTTTTCAAAATAAATTGGCAGAAATCTGAAGTGATGCCAATACCGCCCTCCTGCCCGCAGGCAGCTGGGTCCCAGTGGGAGGTCTCTTAGCAACCAGGCTCAAATCAAATATTTGGGCGTCTGGACACATTCTGATTGGAATGAGATCATGGACAAAACCTCCTCTCTTTCCCTCAACCCAGCTACTGGGGTTAGGAAAGGATGCTGAGCCCCAGAGCTGTCTCCCTGCACTGAACAAAATGTGACTCATGCAGTCGTTCAATTAGAGGCTGTCCCTCTAACGAGGCAGTCTGGTCCTAAACTGGCAGGCCACAGCTCCAACTTCTATTTCTGGCTGAGTATCTATCCTTGGAGAAGACACTAACTTTGTGGTTGCTGTGTCAACGTAAAACCTAAAGTGTTCCTTTGATCCCCATCAGTCCCTGGGCACACTTGCTCTTCCCACATGATCACAGGGTCCTAGGGGCCTGAGCTCCCATTTAATGCAGTAGGAACTGGAAGGAATGAGTTTGAGGGTGTAGTCACCTCCTCCAGCTGTCATCCCGTCTTTCTCTCCACCCTCCCTGCAAGTGACAAATGGCCAATGAGTGCGAAAAGGGGGCAGACGGTCTCAATCTCAAATCTGTTCATTAAGGAAAAAATGAATTACATCCAATCTGGCTTAGGTTGCTAACTGAAATTGATATTCTATACAAAGGAGATTTGGGTTCAGCTTTTATGTCTATTAAATGGAGCTTGACAATCCTAGTTTTGGAGTCTCACTGATAGATAGGCTAGCCCAGGGCTCTGGCTTTGGCCTCGGGCAGAGTAGATAAGGGAAACTGAGGCCTGAGTAACAGCAGCCAGGAATTCTAAGACAAACCACTGTATTGGTGAATAGCTCTATTAGAAACACAGAAGCAGGGGCTGGGAAGGTGGCTCAGTGGTAGAGCATGCTTGCCTTGCATGCATGAGGCCCTGGGTTTGATTCCTCAGCACCACATAAGCAAAAAAGAAAAAAAAAGCCAGAAGTGGCACTGTGACTCAAGTGGTAGAGCTCCTGCCTTGAGATGAAGAGCTCAGGGACAGTGCCCAGGCCCAGAGTTCAGCCCCCATGACCAGACCCCCCCCACAAAATAAAGGAAACACAGAAGCATTATCATCTTTATTTAAGCCTTAAGCCATCTCATCAGCTGCCTTAAAAGAGCAGCACTCTCCCTCTGACCCTAGCTACTTGCCCAAGCTAATAAATGTGTTATGAAAACTGAGCAAGAATATCTTTTTTTTTTTTTTTTTGTCGGTCGTGGGGCTTGAACTCTGGGCCTGGATGCTGTCCCTCAGCTCTTCAGCTCAAGGCAAGCCACAGCACTACTTCTGGTTTTCTGGTGGTTAAGGGGAGATAAGAGTCTCACAGACTTTCCTGCCTGAACTGGCTTTGAATGGTGATCCTCAGATCTCAGCCTCCTGAATAGCTAGGATTACAGACATGAGCCACTGATGCCCAGCAGCATCTTTTTTGTTTTTTAATAGCTGTCACATCTGAGTCCTTGGGTTTTGGCTTGGATTATAAAATGAATGGCTTTAAAAGGGGGGAAAAGTCCACTAAATCACATCCACCCACAAGAGTTCCATGAAATGGGTGCATTTTATGTGAGATGTAAATAATCTTGGAATATCCCAAGATTCTTTTTCCAAACAGAATTCTCTAGCTGAAGAAAATCTATTAATTAGTAAGATCCTACTAGCACATTACTACCTAATAGTGACTTGGCTCTACTGTAGACATTAATTGTTTTAAACCAAAGCCTTTAATACTGGTCATTGCTCTGCGGATATAGCTCAGTGATAAAGCATTTGTCTAACTTGTGCAAGGCCCTGGGTTTGATACCCAGCCCTCCAAAAAAAGTGAATGGAGAGAGATAGGGAGGGAGGGAGGGAGGGAGGGAGGGAGG
>NW_012267240.1:17600430-17641156 GCF_000151885.1 Dipodomys ordii
GGCCTGGGCGCTGTCCCTCAGCTCTTCAGCTCAAGGCGAGCGCTCTACCACTTGAGCTACAGCGCCACTTCCAGTTTTCTGGTGGTTTATTGGAGATAGGAGTCTCACGGTCTTTCCTGCCGGGCTGGCTTTGAACCGCGATCCTCAGATCTCAGCCTCCTGAGTAGCTAGGATTACAGGCGTGAGCCACCAGCGTCCCGCTGAGCAAGAATATCTTAAGGACACTCATCCTAAAGAAAAAAACAGTTGGAAAAAATAACTCTTCTTGACACACAATGTGTTTAAATTGTTGAAAGGAAGTATGTGGCAAAATCCATCTTCTCTTTAAAGGTACCAATGACCAAAATTTAAAAAGCAAGTTAATCTTAAAGTCTCTGAGCCCAATGGATAAAAATGTAACAACAAACCAGACCATGTGGCTCACACCTGTAATCTTAGCTACTCAGGCGGCTGAGATCTGAGGATCACAGTTGAAAGCCAACCCCAGCAGGAAAGTCCATGAGACTCTTATCGCCAATTAATTACCTAAAAAGCCGGAAATGGAGCTGTGGCTCAAGCAGTAGAGTGATAGCCTTGAGCAAAATAGCTCAGGGGCAGCACCCAGGTCCTGAGTTCAAACTCCAGGACCAGCACCAAAAAAAAAAGTGCTAATGAGAATGATTAAATTTACAAGGTGTCATATCAAAAGAAAATACTTTTCCTAAGATAAATTTAAGCCAAACTTCAACTCCCTTTTCACAATAAATACCATGTTAAAGCACTGACGGAATCCATATAGATGTGCCTGCACCAGTCAGGATTGTGTACTATCCATCTTTGCATGTACTAATAAACTTTCTTAAGTCTCCCTTGGATGTGCCCTCCAATTATTTTATATGACAATATCAAGAACTCAGTACCCAGGGCCAGGCAGAGGCCTCCTCCCATTTGAACACCCCTCCCAGATCTTCATTAGTCAGGGATCCAGTGTCTACGTGGTCACTATGACTACTGACCATGCCCCTCCATTCACTGCTGGCTGCTTCTTTCTGTGTGCACAGAAATCACCTCCTCATCAAAGTCAGGACCAAAGCAAAGCCAAAGCAACAGAACTCTTGCCTCAAAATCACCTCACATGAAAAACCCAAACAAAACCACCATCACACAAATCAAACCACCAGGCTGAGAAAACAAAGAGAAAGAGAGTCTTTGAATGAGTAGATAAACAAGTAAGATTTAACCTTGACTCCCAAGAATACAGCTTTCCAATAAGTCTTTATTTTTAAGTGATGTAGTTCAATAAAGTACCCGGTTATTTTTACAAAGTAACTCTTCTTCATAGTTTATGCCTATTGAATTTATTGAGTGTCTATTCTGTGCCAGGCATTTTTTTAATAGAAAGAAACAATGGGAAAAATAAATGTTCTGCAGTTCTGGAACCTATGGTCCAGAGTAGAATATAGTCAAATGAACATTAAAAAAATAATAGCCCTGTCACTTTCAAATGTCATAGGTACATCATGCAGCCAATAAGACTTGTGCATGGATCTGATGAGGAAACAAACTTGGGCAACCCTATCTGGCTGAAAGTGATAGATGGGGTTTGGACCTAAGTCATCCCATACTTGACATACTGACAAAAGCAGGTTAAGTAATTCAGATCATTACCAGAGCTGGATGAAATATTCCTTTACTTTTTTCAAAAGCATCAAAGGGCAATAAGTGAACATCAAGAAGACTAACCCAGAAGGGAAGACCAAGCAAGAAGACCAGTCCACCCAGCCTACAGCATGGTCAGCTTCTGGAAGTTGGAAGATGAGCTGTTCTTTCAATAGCCTCCTGAAGGCCGAGTAACAGAATTCAGAGCCCAGGCCAACCAGACTTGAGAATTCAGGTAAACCCAGGTCCTCAAGGTAGGGATGAAGTGTGTTTATAGGCCCAGGTCTACAGACAAGTCCAGATGTTAGACAGTCCAAGAAGTCTCCTGCTTTGAGCCCGGATGAAGGTCATTTCAACCTGTGCCTCCTCCACCTCTCACTGCCTGGCAGACAGAGGTAGGGGCCACTATTAATTACATCTACATATGTATTTCATATGCACGCATTACCTGATGTCCTCTAAAAGAACTAAGGAAGAGCAAGAAGATCAGGACCAGCCAACAATCATCAGGGGCTTGCCTATTGGAATTTAATCTCCCTTATGTATGGGACATTAAGAGGCTGGAAACTTAATCCAACTAGACTACACTGTCCCAAAAGTGGGCCTTTAGGAAGGTAATTAAAACTAGATAAAACCAGAGTGGAACCTCCATGATGGAATCCTGATGGCTCCATAAGACAACATACATGAGACACACACATGAAATCCCTGTCTCTCGCCATGTGATGTTCTGTGCTGCCTATAAGGCGTTGTATGAAGGAGAACATTATCCGATTCAGCCTTTTGGCTCTGGAAAATTATGGGCCCAAATAAACTTCTTTTCTTTATAAAGTAGCCTGCCTCGGGCATTTCAATATGGGGGGAAAAAAACCCTAGGTTAAAACAAATGGTCATAGGCTCCTAACACTTTACCAAGGGGAAATCTCAGTGTCACATTATGCAACAATTGTGATTACTGTATTCAGAAACCTAAAAGCCACACTGGAAAATTTCTGACAACACACTGGAAATGATAGAAAATGTCACGAAATATTTTTGAAAGGGCCAAATACAAAATATTCAACTGAGAAATAACTGAGACATTGAAATTCAAAACCCAAAGGCTGACTTAACAGCTGAAGTGAGAATTAGTGAACTGGAAGGCAAACTGGGGGAAAAAACTACTCAGAATTCAGTCTGAAAAAGGAAAATATGAAAAAAGAGAATATGTTTAAAAGGTCTATCACACATTTCATTAACATCTATAAAGAGATATTTGGCAAAAGGCAACATTCAAAGAGATAGCCTAGCCAAGAGTTCTCTCAACTTGATGGCAGACATGAGCTCATAGTTTTGCAAGTCCAACAAAACCCAAGCTACTTGACTTTCTGAAATCCACCTAGATTAAATGAGAAGACAAGATTTTTTGTTTGGCCTGTGTTACAGTATTGGAGATTATACCCAACACCTCAGAAACACTCGGCAAGCCCTCTACCCTGAGCCACACCCAGTCCTGCAAAGAGAAATCCCAAAATCAGATTGTCTAAGGCCAAGTCTTTCTACTTCCCCAGAGCCCCTGTCCACTGAGGGCTGAGAGTGGCTCCCTCTGTTCCACCTCTTGCCCCCACTACCTGGACAAATGACAACATTTTTTGGTGCCAGTACTGAGATTTAAATTCAAGGCTGAGGTGCTGTCCCTTGGCTTTTTTGCCCAATACTTTTTTGCCCTACCATTGGAGTCACAGCACCACTGGTGGCATTTTGGTGGTTAACTGGAAGTATGAGTCTCATGGACTTTCCTGCCTAGGCTGCCATCAAATTGTGATCCTCAGATCTCAGCTTCCTGAATAGCTACGATTACAAACTAAGCTAAGACAGAATGCCAGGCTGGGGAAGTTAATGTCCAGGAAAGAACATCTACTTTTACATTATTCTTTATGCATTCTCCAACTACAGAGATTACCTTTCAGTCCTCACACATGCCAGGCTTCTAAGCCAGGGCCTAGGTTATAATAGGAATTCATGCATTAACTGATAGTCAGATGACAAAGCAAGACAACTCTACCAACCACACATCAGGAATATTGGCCACCAGGAAGGTTTCAGACAGACTGACAGTCTAACTCCTTGTGAAACAGACTCTCCATCTCATTTCATCAACCTTCTCCCACTATGGACTATCAGCTGCACTTCTTAAAACTATTAAGTAGATTTTTTGTTTGTTTGACATGCAACTCAGTGTAGTTTTGCCATCTGCACGTCCTGGTTCAATCCAAGAAGAAAGAGAAAGAGAGAGGGAGGGGGGAGGGAGGGAAAGAGGGGGAGAGAAGGAGGGAGGGGGAGAGAGAAAGAAAGAAAGAGAGAGAGGGAGGGAGGGAAGAGAGAGAGAAGAGGGGAAGAGAGAAAGAAGAGGGGAAGAGAGGGAAAAGAGGGGAAGAGAGGGAGAGGAGAGGGGAGGGGAGGGGAGAGGGGATGGAGGGAGGGAGGAAAGGAAGGGAAGAAGGAAGAAAGAGAGGGAGGGAGGGAGGGAGGAAGGAAGGAAGGAAGGAAGGAAGGGAGGGAGGGAGGGAGGGAGGGAGAGAGGAAGGGAGGGAGGGAGGGAGAGAGGAAAGGCTGGAGAGAGAAGTCTGGAGAGAGAAAAAGAGGGAGGAGGAAGAAAAAAGAAAGAAGGAAAACAAAAAAGGAGGAAGAAGTGGGGAGAGGAAGGGAGGAAAGGAGAAAAAGAATGAAAAAAGAGGATGTAAGTACTTATATGAAATTGCTAGCTTTTATACTAAGTTGCTGATATTTTTAGTTCTTTACATGAAGTTCAGTCCTAGTCCATCCTGGTAGTATATACCTGTAATATTAGCGACTCTAGAGGTAAAGGCAGAGGAGGTTCCAGGCCAGCCCAGAAAAAGTTAAGGGAGACTCTATCCAACAACAACATACCAACCGAAGAACTGGGGGAATGGCTCGTGAGGTAGAGTGTCATACCCCAAATTCAATCCCAAGGAACACAAAAGAAGGAAGCGAAGGGGAAGGAAAAGGAGAAAGAGGAGAGGGAGAAGGGAAAGAGGAGGAGGAGGAGAAGGAGGAGAAGGAGGAGGAAGAACAACAGCGATACATTCATACCAGCACTATGGGGTATGGAAAAGATGGCCACCACCCTCAAACAGTAGCCAGCCTCCTCTTTGTACACAAAACCAGCCTTCCCTGCTCCTGCCTTCAGTGTGGAGGGCAGTGAGGGGGTCTGGGCTGCAAGTCAGGGTGCAGTGGCCCTGGGCTCAGTCCCGCTGCCATCCATCAGCATACACACAGGAGCCCAGGTGCCAGCTGTCAACATGGGGGTTGGAATAGAGCCATGCCATGGGGGTATGGAGGTGCAGAGGTGACAGATGTAGCTCCAAGCTGACCCAGGAAACAGTTCCCACACATCTGTCTACTGAGCCTTGCCCTCCCCTCCCCACCACCATCACAGGCTGGAGAAGTGAGGTGTGCATAGTAGATCCCCTGGCTCCGGCCACCTCCCTCCCCTGCTTCACAGACTTCATCTCCATGACAGACCCATCCTGGTTTTTACTGAATTGAAGCAGCACCCTTCCCACCCAAAGCCATTCTGTGCAGGCCAGCTCTCCAACAAGCTATTAACCACCCAAAAGCAGTCATTCAAGGCAGCATTATAGCTAATCTGAGCTGACAACAAAGAACCCCCCCTGCCCTCAACTGCCTTGGGCAACCCCTAGTTCCCAATGGCCTCTCCCCACTGGCTTTCTCTTGCTCTCCTCCAGCCCCCCCAGCCGCATTCATCCAGCCTCTGATTCCATCCAGTGAGGCCAATGCCTTCGTATCGCGATGTTTTCTACCATCCAGGAGCTTAGAGGGAAATAAAAAACACTCATATTCTCTACATGAATCAGCACCTAGAAAGTAATTTCTATAATTTGGGGGTTCTCCTCAGTTCCTAAGGGTGTATATATCATGAAAAGCCTGTTAGAAGGGAATGAATGGGGCCTCAGGAGAATTTTTTTTTGGGGGGGGGGTCTTAGAGAAGTGATTGCTCCTCATTTAAACAATTATAAAAATCTTTCCAAGCCAGCCACCCATGGCTCATTCCTGTAATACTAGCTACTCAGGAGGCTGGGGTCTGAGAATAATGGTTCGAAGCCAGCTAATGCAGAAAAGTCCATAAGATTCTTATCTCCAATGAACCACCAGAAAATCAGAAGTGGGGCCATGGCTCAAAGTGATACAGCACTAGCCTTGAACAATAACAACAACAACAAAAGCTCAGGGACAGCACCCACACCGAGTTCAAGCCCCACAACTGACAAAAATAAAAGAACTAAATAAATGAGTGAATGAATGAATGAATGACTTCCCAACAAGCTACAGCCCCAGAGAAAGAGAACAAAATCTTTCTCCACACACAAGACTCGTTCATGCCAGGGAGACAGTAGAGCCACCTCGTGACTGCCAGCCATCACCTGACTGTCACAACTCGTACATCCCCCACACGGGCAGCTGTGCCCTGTGACCAGGAGTAGGTGTTTAAAGAGCGTCTTGCTTTAGGCCACAGCCATGGAGAAGATGAAACTTCTCTGGTGTCGTTTTACCAACAGGCACAGGAGCAGGAGGGCAGTCATTTCTAGAATTCTTCTAGAAGACGGTCAAAGTCCACTGGCTCAACAGAGTCTCCATATGTGTGGCCAGATAGGGGATTTTGTTTCAACAACATTTTAAAATGTCGATGCCAGACAAAAATCTGGAAGCATGGAGAAGTTGAGCAACACTTGTAGTTAGCTGTGGTCACTTTGCTGAATCGTCCACTGGTGAGGCTGGGCTACACCGGGCACCAGAGGGGGGCTGGGCTCCATGAGGCCTGAAGCGCCTGTCCTAGGGGATGACTTCTCTAAGAAAAACAAGCTGACAATAGAAATACAAAACTACTAGGACCTCTTTAAGGGTCTGAGCAGTGGAGGGCCAGGATGGTCTTCATGCACAGCTGCTGCTTCCCACTGCCTCTATGACCTCCTGCCAAGAGCCCATGACTACTGGCACCTGCCATATTCCCAGCCTTGACTTCCTGTATCAAACACTACTGTGTCCTGTGCCAATAAAGACATGATAAGGCCTCCTTTAAACCCCAGTAACGAAAATTAAAGTTTGTCCTGTTTTGTTCACTTATTTACTTATTCTAGCTCCTGGAATTAGCTAAGCTAGCTGCTCTACCACATGTGGCATGCCCCCCATCTGCTTTCATTTCATTTAAAAGGTAATAAAGAGAAAGATGATGATGATGATGTAGTTGTTTCTTGATCAGTGTCATCCCTTCCTTCATTCTCTCCCATTTCCCCCCTCCTATACCTACTCTTAAGTAAGAGAGGTCTTTCTACTTTACAATGCTTTCTTCGTCCTTTGTTGGTGGTGGTCATAGGGCTTGAAATCTGGGCCTGGGACGCTCTCCCTGAGCTCTTTTTGCTCAAGGTTAGCACTCTACCACTTTAAGCCACATCACCACTTCCAGTTTTCTGGTGGTTCATTGGAGATAAGAGTCTCATGGACTTTCCTGCCTGGGCTGGCTTTGAACTGCCATCCTCAGAGCCCAGATTCCTGAATAGCTAGGATTACAGGTGTGAGCCACCAACTCCTTTCTTCTTTGATAGGTTAAAAAGAAGGGACTGAGGGTAGGGCTCCTGTGTGAGGCCTTGGGTTCCCTCCTGCCAAGAGATGGAAAGGGAGGAGAAGGGGGAAGGGGTGGGCAAAGGAGTAGGGCAGAAGGAGGAAGGGAGGGCTGCTCAGGAGGCTGAAATCTGAGGATCACTGTTCAAAACCAGCCTGGACAGAAAAGTCCAAGAGACTTCATTTCCAGTTAACAAGCAGAAAACCAGACTAGAGTTGTGGTTCAAGTGGTAGCACACAAGCTCTTGAGTGAAAAAGCCCAGTGAAAGACATGAGGCCTTGAGTTCAAGCCTCACTATGGGCACAAAATTAAAGGCAAAAAAATAAATAAATAAAAAGTTCCAGGATCTGCTTAGAGTTAACATAGCAAAGAATTCCTTCCTAGCACAGTGATGTCTGGAAAGCAACAAGAAGGGAAGAAGGAGGCTAAACTAAATCTGCAGCCTAATTGCTATTCAGCCTGGGCTGTCCCTGCAGCTCCAGAGACTGAGCCAGATCCCAGCAGGTTCCAAGCGAAGGCTAAAGAAGAGACATGCACAAGAAAAAAAAAGGGGGGTTTTCCAAATGCACAGTGGGCTATATTGCCACAAATGAATTCAGAAGGAGATTATCTTTAATATTTATTGAACACCAACTGTGTACTACCTATTAAGAAATGTACTAGAGGGCTGGGAAGGTGGCTCATGGTAGAGTGCTTGCCTATCATCCATGAAGCCCTGGGTTCAAGTCTCATTACCACATAAACAGAAAAGGCCGGAAGCGGTGCTGTGGCTCAAGTGGTACAGTGCTAGCCTTAAGCAAAAGAAGCTCAGGAACAGCACCCAGGCCCTGAGTTCAAGTCCCATGACTGGCAAAAAAAAAAAAAAGAAAGAAAGAAATGTCTAGAGATCTCAAGGTCATTGTCATGCAGACTCTGGCAATCTAGCTGCAGACACAGATGCTCACAGGGAAAACCAGAGAGCAGAAAACTGTAGCAAAGGCTTATGGGCATTCAGAGACCCACCTGGCAGATGTTCCCAGGGTGAAAGGATTTCAGACTTAGATACCTAGAGCACAGCATGAGAGAATCCCAGGTGGAAGGAACAGTCCATGCCAGGGGCAGAAGGAGACACAGGGAAGTATTTGGGGACTAAAGGGGGACAACCAGAAGGGCCAGAGGGCTAGCTTAGAGAACCCAGGGAAGCAACTTCCAAGGAATCTGAGTTCCAGATTCAAGACTCTTTGGAACTGGGTATAGTAACACACATCTATAATCTCAGCTTCTGAGATAATAAGGCAGGAGGAGCAGGAGTTCAGAGCTACATAGTAAGTTCAGGTCAGCTTGGGCAACATAGCAACATCCTATCTCAAAATAATAATAATAATAATAATAATAATAATAATAATGACTTTGGGGTTGTCCAGTTCAGTGATAAGGAACAATAAATATAATAAAATTACATGCCAGCAGTACCCATCATTTTCATAAAAAACTTTGTTGCTTATTTGATTCTTACATTTTTACATTTGATTCTTACATATGACAAGCATTTTACAATATGGTATTATTATAGAAAACCCAGGAGATAGCAAAATCTAAAACTCACCAGTAATACTTCCCAACAGAGATGACTACAGTATACATATGTATATATATATATATATGTATATGTATATATATACATACATATATATACAGTATATATATACATATGTGTGTATGTGTATGTGTGTGTATGTATATTTGTTGTTTGTGGGGTTTGAACTTAGGGCCTTGGCACTATCCCTGAGCTCCTTTTGCTCTTCTAGTGCTGTGCCACTGAGCCACAGCACCACTTCTGATTTTTTTCTGTGATTCATCAGAGATAAGAGTCTCATTGACTTTTCAGTCCAGGCTGGCTTCAAACCATAATCCTCAGATCTCAGTCTCCTGAGTAGCTACGGTTACAGGTGTGTGTGAGCCACCAGCGCCCTATTTTACTTATAAATGTAATTGATTTTTCAAGCACAGGACCAGTGTGTCCATGTACACTTAGCACCATGTCATGAGCTCTTCTCAGATCACTCATGTTGTGAGAACAGTTTTCTTGTAGCTTCCAAAGTTTTTCATTTTCAGCTTTGAACTTTGATAGGTAGGTGATCTACTGAGCCACACCCTCCGCCCCCAATTTTTTTATTTATATATATTTCATTGTAAAGATACTGTACAGAGGGGTTACAGTTACATGAGTAAGGTAATGAGTACATCTCCTATCAAGCACTGTTATCTCCTCCTTTGTTTTCCCCCTACCATCCCTTCCTTCCCCACCTCCCCAACTCCTCCCTCCCCCCACCAAGTTGTAAAGTTCATTTTCAACATAGTCTTTTTTTTCCCCTTTTCAAATTCTTTATTGTGATTAAGTGATTACATAATTTCCCAAATTTCACAGTATTGTAGGATAGTGATGCTTAGTTAAAGTCACAAACACATTCTAACTTTCATGGGGCAAATTGTCTATCGTGGTCTATAACATTTATGAGTTCTATAAGCTTTGACAATACAGTTATTTCCTCCACATTGGGTGATATGTACATTTCTTTATTTTGCATAGTATCAGCTGTTCCCTCTTTCCCACTTGTTCCCTCCCTCCCATCGCTGCCATTGAGTTGCTTAGTTCATTTTGGTCAATGTCCAGTGCAGCTGATGAGTCCCGCTGTTGTATGTTTTTCCCTGATTCCCTCTAGTTCTGTGTCCTCCTCCTGGTTTCCCTCAAGTGTGCACATATATACTATATATGTGATCAGCAGCATGGGGTTATTTAGTAGTGATCTGACCAGATGAGTGGAAGTCCTTTGTTTCTTAAGCCTTGTTAATTTTGTCATACCACCTTATGTTTTGGATTTAACATCCATTTATCAGGGAGACCATGTGCAGTTTGTCTCTTTGCTCTTGGCTTGCTCAACATGGTTTCTTCTAGCTCCATCCATTTCCCTGCAAATACCATTATTTTGTCCTTTCTAATGGCTGTATAATATTCCATTGTGTATAGATACCACAATTTTTGGATCCATTCATCTGTGGTGGGACATCTGGGTTATTTCCATATTCTGGCTATTGTGAACAGTGCTGCAATAAACATGGAAGTGCATGTGTCCTTGTATACTGGTTCCTGTTCAATATAGTGTCTTGTACATCTCATTGTTACAATGTCTGCCCCAACTTTTGATCATAACAAATAATGCTGAAATAAATACCCCAGTATATAAATATAGATCTATATCACCTAATTAACTCATGATATGAAATGATTAGCATGAAGGATATAAATATTCTCAGAACTTGCTATATCTTGAAAAACTTTTCAAAACAGATTTTTTTTTACCAACTTAGACACTTGTCATAGTACATGAAAGGACTTGTTTTCCTGCATAGGAATCCAGAGTTAAGTATACTTTGTTAATTTGAGAAGTGAAAAAATGGAATCATAGAATTGCCTTTTGATAATCCTTTTTCTTACCTATAAGTATGAATTTTTTAACCTATGTTTCATTAATGTGCATTTCTACAAATTTCTACCTACAGAAGTCAGGAGGCTAAGGCAGGAGGATCTCTGGAGCCAGGAAGTTTGAGGTCAGCCTGCACAGCATAGCAAGGCCTGAACTCAAAAAGAAGAGAAATAGAAACAGAAACAGAAGAGGGAGAGAGAAAGAAAAACTCTCAATTACATTTGCTTGGCATTTGTTTTAACATGCTTCAGATTCACTCATAGTATTTTGACCAAAACTAGTTTTATATTTTGTATGATTCATTCTATTTGTCTTTCTATCTTTAATTTATCTTACTGATTTTTTTTTTTTGGTGGGTCATGGGGCTTGAACTCTGGGCCTGGGCACTGTCCCTCAGCTCTTCAGCTCAAAGCTAGCACTCTACCACTTGAGCCACAGTACCACTTCTGGTTTTCTTGTGGTTAATTGGAGATAAGAGTCTCATGGACTTTCCTGCCCAGACTGGCTTTGAACCACGACCCTCAGATCTCAGCCTCCTGAGTAGCTAGGATTACAGGCGTGAGCCACTGGTGCCTAGCTCCCACTGATTTTTTTTCAATTTCAGTGTCTTTGTCTATTTGGAGATCCCATTCATTTTCTTTGGGGTATTCATTTTTAACTTTTATCCTTTATCTTGAGTTCATTTTGGTGTGACATCACTCACCCTACCATCCATTAAATGACTTGTCCTTTTTGTAATGGTTTCTGACATTCCTTCTTTACAAATTTTTATTCTACATTTGCCTCCTGGCTATTGCTGTAGCCAGGGTCCTGGGTCTTGGATGCTCCTCCAGAATCCCAAAAGCAACAGGGTCAACGAATTATGGAGTGGAATCTCCCAAAATGTGAGCCAAAATCAACCTTTTCCCTCCATGAGTTGACAAGCTGAGCTATTTCTCCCAGCCAAGGAAAACTAACATGACTTTCTTTTCTGTTCTATCTATCTGGCTTTTGCTATTTATGCCAATAAATACTTCAATTGCTGTTATCTTACAAAACATATACAATATTATACCCCGTTGTGCTTTTTTTTTCCAGTTTCAGTTACCTGTGGTCACTACAAGCTAAATTACTACATGGAACATTCCAGAAATCTTAAACATTCATAAACTTTTAAGTTTTCTTATAGGCTGCTTACTATAATTTTTCCATTTTATTATTAGTTATTGCTATTTATCCTGTATTGTGCCTAATATATAAATGAAGCTTTGCCACAGGCATGGGAATAGGGAAAATGTGGTATATTTAGGGTTTGTAATACCCAGCTTCACACACCATCTCCTGGGGGCTTGAAGAATCAGAGAGTCTACTGAATAGACTTTTCCAATGTTCTGGGATCTTTCATGGGCTTTTACAAATAATTCCCCACAACAATAAAGATCCCTCATTTCTCCTTCATTTCTCACATCCATTCATAAACAAGAAATATAATTCATGAATAAATGAGAGATAAAATTCATGAATGAATGGGTGTAGAATTCAATTTAAGCCTGTGTGCTAGGCTGAGTACTAGCCAATATCAGTGAAATGTGTGATCTTAGCAGTTTGGAAATGCTTGAGCATGTATGTCACTCCTTTTGTCTATCTACTTGTCTATCTTAAGCAACCAATAAGATATAGAGAGATATATATTTAATATGTGTTAAACAAGCTGTTTCAGATCCTAATCTTTTGGGGCTAGAGAGGGGAGCCAGTAAGAATGAAGCTTATTTATATATAAATAAATATACAGATTCCCCCACCCCCACCCCAGCTGCCATTAGAAACAAGTGCTTGTCCAGAGAAGAGGCATGGGATTCTCTTTCTCACATTTTCTTGGGATTGTGGTGCTTTGATGTTCCTGAGGACTGTCTCTTTTCTACCCTAAAATTGCATGAAGCTGGTGGCTGTTGGTTCTTTCCCAAAAATAGCCAGGAAGAAAAAGGGAGTCCTAAGTAAGGGATTAACCTTTCCAGAATAATTAGTTGAAGAACTCAATTGATAGCAAGAATCCCAACTGTTTAGGAGGCAGAAAGAGAAGAATCACATTTTGAGGCTAGCCTGAGCAAAAGTTAGTAGGACTCTATATTAAAAACAAGCCGGGGGGGGGGGGGATTGGGGGGAGTGGGGGCTGGGAAGGGATGTGAAGGGTAAACAAAGGAGGAGGCTGCAATGCTTGATAAGAAATGTACGCATTATCCTGCCCATATAATTGTAACCCCTCTGTACAGTATGTTCACAAAAAAAAATAAAATGAAAAAAAAACAAGCCCAGTGTGGTAGCTTACACCTGTTCCCAGCTCCTCAGGAGATAGAGAGAGGAAGACTGTAGTTCAAGGCTGGCCTGGGCAAAAGCACAAGACCCTATCTTTAAAAAAAATAAACCAGGGGCTGGGAAGGTGGCTCAGTGGTAGAGCGTTTGCCTTGCATGCATGAGGCCCTGGGTTCGATTCCTCAGCACCACATAAGCAAAAAAGAAAAAAAGCTTGAAGTGGTGCTGTGGCTCAAGTGGTAGAGCACTAGCCTTGAGCTGAAGAGCTAAGGGACAGCGCCCAGGCCCAGAGTTCAGGCCCTATGACTGGACCAAAAAATAAAAATAAACCAAAAAACCCACTAGCCTAAAAGCAAAAAGACTATGAGTTTGGTTCAATTGGTAGAGAACTCACCTAGTAAGCATTGAGACCCTGAGTTCAAGTCCCAGTGCCAACCACAGAAAGACAGGCAGACAGACAGGCCAACACACACACATACACACACACACACACACACACACACACACACACATGAGTGATTAGTTGAGTGAGTTTTCCTTGGTTCACCAAGTTATCATCACTACTCGGTATGCAGAGTAACTCTGTTCCCCTCTGTATACACCCACAATGGCGTTCCTCAGGGATGTTGAGTTCAGGAATGAAATGCTGAAATGAAGGCCAGTCAAACCTCATCAAATCAGGACGAAGTCTGATCACACTCCCAGAAACACCATCAACTGAGCATTTCAGAAAGGAGGGCCATACCCTGAATGAAGGCTGCATTTTTTTGGGGGGGTCCGGTTGTGGGGCCTGAACTCTGGGCCTGGGCACTGTCCCTCAGCTCTTCAGCTCAAGGCTAGCACTCTACCACTTGAGCCACAGCGCCACTTCCTGCTTTTTTTTCCTGCTTATGTGGTGCTGAGGAATCGAACCCAGAGCCTCATGCATGCAAGGCAAGCACTCTACCTCTGAGCCACCTTCCCAGCTCCGAAGGCTGCATTTTGAAATGAGACGCCCACCCAAACCCCTTGATTGTCTGAAATGAAATGTCTAAAGCCCTCAGCACTTAGCAAAGCCAGTTCATCTTCAACTGGCTCCAATCCTTGTATTCTTTATCCATTTGTGTGATCTCTAAGACATTGTGTTGCTAAGTAAATAGAGGAGGGCATTAAGTCTGCTCTAGCTGGGTCGCCATGATATCCAGGTGGGCAGTGTCTGAACTGAATAAAATCATGTTGAGGATCTAAATTTATCACTTTACCCTTCACCAGAGACCTCATACACGAAACTAACCCCTTTGGCTACCTGCTTGTAGGGAGATTTTTTTTTGGGGGGGGTACTACTAGGGTTTGAACTCAGGGCCTCTCACTTGCTAGGCAGATGTTCTATCGCTTGAGCCCATCCCCTCGCCTTTTTTTCCTATTGTGACTTTTTAGATAGGATCTTGTGTTTATGCCCAAGGTGAGCCTCAGACCACCATCCTCCCATCTCCAATTTTGCACAGCTGGGATTGTAGGTATGCCTTAACATACTGAACAATGTGACTGAAATGTGAGGGCTCACTAACATTTTTGCCCAGGCTGGCTTCAAAGCACAATCCTCCCAATCTCTGCCTCCAGCATACCTGGGATTACAGGTGTGAACCACTGTGTCCAGCCTGCAAACAGGAGTTTTTTTTTCAAGTTGTGTGCTAGTTGGTTTTGCCCAGGAACATTTCCATTTCTCCTGTGGAGAACCATGGTACCCTTATGCTGGAGAGCCTGGCAGTTGGGAAGCCAGGCTTGGCTGCTAGACAGGCCTGGGTTTCCATCCACCTCTAACTATGGTGCAAGTCAGTCCTCTGAACTTCAGTTTCCTCATCTGCAAAATTGGAAGAACGGGTGTAAAACACTGAGCAAGCTCTCCACGGACACAGGGGAGATGCACAACATGAGAGCTGTTGCCATGAAGAATTCCTTACAAGGAGGCGTATGCTCATTCTTTTCTCTTAAAAAGGAACGGGGCGGATGACTAATGTGGGAAAGGACCATGGAACACACGAGTGACAAGGAATAGTTAAAACATTTGATGATCCGAAGATCCTCTCCGTAAACTAGACCTCCCACGTGGGAATCCGCTCATGACACTGCACAGCTGTCTCTGGCGGGCTCTGGCAGGAGCCCCTGGGAACCAGGCCAGTGCAGGTGGGGGGCTGTTCAAAGCATTAAGAAATTGCTGGAAGCCTGCCAGAGCCCCTGACACAGAACAAAGAGCGCTTGGATGCATGGAGAAGGAGCAACTGAGTAGCAGTCCTGTGCTAGGGTCAGAAGGACCACATCATAACTCAACTCAGCCTCAACAGATATTCAAGAGCCTCATCTCTCCCCCCACCCCAAATACCCACAGCACTTAACAAAGGAGCTCTGTTCCACAAGTTCACTTTGGCTTTAGGAACTCAAAATACATTTTTCTCCAAAATGTGTTACAAAGAGTTGTTTAGAAGTTTTAGGTCAGGTCTGTGAAGGTTTCACAGTCAAGGTGTTGCTGAGAGTCGGGCATGGTGGTACATGCCTGCAATCTCAGCTAACTGGGAGGCAAAGTAGAATTATAGTTAAGAGGCCACTTGAGCAAAGTGTGACACCCTATCTGGAAAATAAAAGGAAAAGGACATGGCTCAAGAGGCCCTGAGTTCAAAGACAGAGAAAAAGACAGAGAGAAAGAGGGAGGGAGAGAGAGGGAGAGGGAGAGGGAGAGAGAGAGAGAATAGCTTATATGGAAACCCTAAGCCTAATCTCTGAAGCTTCCCTCTATCGAATTTTCCTTATCTGCAAACTAGACATAATACTTCTATCTCACATAGCTGCAAGAATTAATGAATTGTTGCATATGAAGTGTTGGGATACTGCCTGGCTTGTAACAGATGCTCAATAAATTAGCTGTCATTATCTTATTTTGAAGGCTGTGAGTCACAGAGTAGGAACCCCAGGTGGCTGCAGCCATCTAAGGATCACCCAAGAAGAGTGAGGAATTCCACCTGCCCCCCCACCATGAGGAAAAGAAGGGGGCAGCCCCCGGGGTTGCTCTTTATGGAGCACATGCAATGTTCCCAACATGGTGCTAAGGGCCTTTCTGCAATGAAGCTCTTCTCTGCAGCCATCTTCCAGATCACTGTCACCTCTGATTGGTTGGTGAGGAGGCTGTGACCTCTCATTGGTTGGTTAGGAAGTTGGGTGGGACCCAGGAGGGTAAGGGAGCTGCCCAGGGCCCTTTCCCTTCCTTCCTGTGCTTTTCTTTTTTTTCCTTCATGTGATTTCAGTCTCCCCTCTTCAGGAGCTGGGCCCTGGTATCTGAGCTTCCTTTGTTATAGTAAGCAGGAAAAGGCTGAAAATCTGCAACCCCATCCCAACCCCACACAAAGATCATCCTACACCCCAAGAAACCCCAGATCCCTAGAGCAGTTAGACAGCATCTTGTCCCCTCCTTTACTGGAATGTTCTATGCACAACGCTACTCTAAAGCCCATGAGTAGCAATGACTTGTCATCAATCAGTGCTCCCAAGGAGGCAAGGAAAGAACTTGGTGCATGCGCCATCACTTGGGGGAATAGAAATTGCTGCCTGCAGGTGTCTGCCAGACTATTGGGTCTGGAAAATTCAGTGGAGAGAATTTGAAAGAGGGTGGGGAAAGAAACAGGCAAGAATGCCTGAATTGAGGGAAATGCACCCATCCTGCCCCCCCATCAATCATGATGGAGGAAGGGTAAGAAGACAGATCCCAGCTACCCAAAGATAGTTTAGTGTTAGTAAGAAAGCTTGATCCCAGTCTGTCAAAGAGAAAACAAGCACAAAGTGTCATACCAGATGCTAATGGTTCACACCTGTAATGTTAGCTTCTCAGGAGGCTGAGATCTGGAGGATCTGGTTTGAGGCTAGCCAAAATAACTGCCAAACAGCTAGGCTGGAGTTGTGGTTCAAATGGTAGAGCACCAACCAAGTGCAAGACCCTCAGTTCAAGCCATGATACCACAAAGAAAAGAAAAAAAACATGTAGAGGATCTTCAGATTCACAGAGAACCAAATACATTCATTACCACTAGAGAAAAAAGTCAAGAAAATAGAAATCTTAGCTTTGGGCTCTCACACAGAACATTTGGTTTCTCTAAGTGAGTATTTATTGGCTGTCTACCAAGGGTCCAGCACATGGGGTGCTAAGAAGAATGTTCTGGCTATAAACACTGACTCATTGAAGCATCTCCACTGTCCTGCAGAGACAGAACCTGCATCGCTGGATGGAAGGATTCATTGGAGGTGGTTTGGAGTTCTGCTCAGAGATAGAGCATCTCCCGTCTCCATGTGCTCCAAACCCAAAACTGAAGTCACAAACCTACAGGTACTGAGAGGATTCAAGTTTAGACAAATGATGATAGGATTTTGCTCTTAATGACTGTATCTTTTTTTCTGGTTCCATTTGCACTTTCATACTTTCCAGTTTTGTTCATTGCCATGGTAATGGAGAAAACAGCTTTAAATCCTTGAAAATCTAATGAAAGTCAGGAAAGTTTCTCCTCATTAATATTATAAGAAGGTTTGTCAGAATAGCCACTGGTGTCTGGCCTGCGCTCTCTCCCTTCTCAGACTGCCCGGCATTTCTGCACACCATTATATGCCTTGCCAGGCAATGAAATCTCCACACCTTGCATGATTTTCCTTTTTAAATAGAAAAAAAATCTCCTAAAGCACACTTTACAAAAACTACAACTGGTTTTGCAAGCAGAAGTTTCCCAAAATTTCTTTGTACAAAACTAACAAAAGGGCTTTATTTTTTGTCTTTCCATTTTAAAAAAAGGAAAAAAATGACCCTAATCAAACATACACCAGTTTACTTAGAATAATTTTCTTTAAATTTGGAGACAAAGTCCCACAGTTTAGCCACAGGTTGGCCTCCAACTCTCAATCCTCCTGCCCCAGCCGAGGATTGTTTCTGTTGGCAAAACATTCTACATATGCCGGGCGCTGGTGGCTCACGCCTGTAATCCTAGCTACTCAGGAGGCTGAGATCTGAGGATGGGCGGTTCAAAGCCAGCCCAGGCAGGAAAGACCGTGAGACTCCTATCTCCAATAAACCACCAGAAAAACCAGAAGTGGCGCTGTAGCTCAAGTGGTAGAGTGCTCGCCTTGAGCTGAAGAGCTGAGGGACAGCGCCCAGGCCCAGAGTTCAAGCCCCACGACCGACAAAAAAAAAAAAAAACATTCTACATATTTTGTGGTAATACCACTGATGAATAAAACACTATACTAAAACATTGACTTAAATATTCACCATCGTTTTTCTAGCTCATCCCCTCATACCAGGTGCGTGGGTAAGGAAGAGAAAATGTAACCTTTGCCCTAACCTAGAGGATCTCAACTCTGGAGTTGGGGGTCCAAGATAATCTAATGAATACAGTAAATAACATAAGTCTTAATCAATCTCCCTTGCTCTCTTCTTAATAGTGAAACAAACAGGTTTATTTGTATTTAAATTAAGATTGACTTCATCCTTACAGCAATTTCCCCAAATGAATGCCCTGGGCATTGTTTTTGTTGTTAGCATTCATTCTTCCACACAGCTACCCACATTTACTCAGCATCTCTCCTGAGCTTGCACAGAAATCCTGTAGCAAAAAAGGAAAAGAAAAAAAGGAATCCTGTAGCCTAGTACTTTTGTTTTTAACTGGTACTAGAGCTTGAAATCAGGGCCTAGCACTCTCACTTGGCTCTTTCTTTTCTCCCTCCCTCTCTCCCTTCTTTCCTTCCTTCCTTCCTTCAGTTCTTTCTCTTTTCCTTCTTTCCTTTTTCTTTTTCTTTCCTTCCTTTTCTTTCTTTCTCTTTCTTTCCTTCCTTCCTTTCTCTCTTTCTCTTTCTTTGGTCCAAGCTAATGCTATTCCATTTGTACCACAGCTTCCTTTCCAGGTTTCTACTGGTTCACTGACAATAAGTGTCTCCCAGACTTTTCTGCCCTGGCTGGGATCAAACTGCAAGCCTCAGACCTCAGACTCCTGAGTAGCTAAGATGACAGGAGTGAGCCACCAGCGCCTGGTTCCTGCGCTTGCTTTGCTACCTATGTTTTGCCAGTTTTCTTTGTCATGAAGTAGACGTACCTATTGGAATGCATAAGGAAGCTATGTCAGGTTCTTGTTGCTGTGAAAATACCTGAGGGAAACAATTTACCAGGTAGGAAGAGTTATTTGAGTTCACATTTTGAGAGGTCTCTGGCCATGGTCACGTGGCCCTATTGTTCCTGGCTGTGATGAGGCAGAGCAGCACGGCAGAAGGAAATGGAGGGTCAAAACTGCTCATCTCATGGGACCAGGAGCAGAGGGAGATGGGAAGGGGGCCAAGTACAAGATACACCCTTCAAAGGCACACCCCCAGTAGGTAACTTCCTCCCTCTAATACCCCACCACGTCATTAAAGTGACATCATCAAAAATGTCATCAAATAGTGACATTATCAATAATGTCATCAAATGGTGAATATAAGCCAGGCTTTGATAGCCAGGCTTTGATGGCTCATGTCTATAGTCCTAGCTACTCAGGAAGCTGAGATCTGAAGATCACTGTTCAAAGCCAGCCAAGGCAGGCAAGTCCACAAGACTCTTATCTCTAATTAACTACTAAAAAGCTGGAAATGGCACTGTGACTCAAACTGAGTACATCACTAGACTTGAGCACAAAAGCTCAGGGACAATGCCCAGGCCCTGAGTGCAAGCCCCAGGATTCCAACACACACACACACACACACACACACACACACACACACACACACACACACAAATTATGAATCTATGGATGGATCACTCATTGATTAAGTCAGAGGCCTCATGATGCAATCACCACTTAGGGGTGAGATCCACACTCTGAGGACCAAGCTTTGGGCAAATACTTCATGTACAAACCAGATTTGTTGGGACAGATTTGCTTCTTTTCCTCTTAGAATGATGGCCAAATTCCTGAGGTGAGACTTTTCAGCAATTTTTTAAATCAGATTTTCCCAGGTTTCTTTGACAGATCTGTGACTATCCCAAGAACACAGTCCTGTTTCTCTCTCTTGAAGCTCTAAGCATCTTGTCATTGCTATTCAATGAAATCCCTATCTGAAGATCAATGCAACTTCGATGAAGTTAGATGTCGATCATGTTTTGGACTCTACAGATCCTCTCAAAAAGGAAACCAGTGCTGTTCCCTTAGAAGGGAGAAATGGGTGGAAGGAGGCAACGGAGGAGATGGTAGGCTACCAGTGAGTCAGCACATTCTGCTTCTTGCTGCCCATCACTCGTTATTAATTCTGCTGGCACAATGCATGAGGAACCCCTCCTCTAAAAGTAAGTTTCTGACTCATTCCTCTTCTCATTCCAGGCTTAGAAACTGAAGAAATGACTAAATGCTCATCAGACTCACAAAACAACCCTGATGATGTGCACTGGTAGCTCATGCCTGTAATCCTAGTTACTCAGGAGGCTGGGACCTGAGGATCAAGGTTGAAAGCCAATTCAGGCAGGAAGTCCATGAGACCATACTCTAAATCAACCACCAAAAAACTGGAAGTGGATCTGTGGCTCAAAGTGGTAGAGTACTAGCATTCAGTAAAAGAAAGGCTCAGGGACATTGGCCAAGCCCTGTGTTCAAGCTCCAGGACCAACAAAAAACAAAGAAGAACCCTTCCATAAGCAGAATCCTTCCTGCTCTTACTAACACAGAGCTACACAGCACTGGAAACCACCATACCGCCTTCTGTCCTGAGGAGGAGAATGTCCAGAGTTCACATTCTACCTCCATCACTGCTCCTGCAACTTCTAACAAATTGCCAACTGTGTTTCTTCAGGCAGGACCCCTCTTGCCGCTGCCAGGGGCATACTGGAACCTCATGAGCCTCGCCCATGGATGGGGTTTTGGTTATTGGTTTTTTGTGGGTTTTTCTGGCAGAACTTCAGTTCAGCATAAGCGAAGGAACTGGCTCTGACCCAACACATTAATCAATGAATCCATTAGCTTTGTCCCTGAAGCAGCAGTGACTTAGCACTGGCGGATGGAGAATCAGGGCCATTTGAGATGCTCGGGCTCAGGTGGTATGAAAAGGAGTGGACAACATAACCCGTTCCCTCATTCCCATTTCTCCTCCATATTACTGACTTCTAGAAAATTCTATGGGTCCAAGTTAGGTGAGCAAGAAGGAACAGGAAGGGAGAGCATGCACAGGAGAAAGGTATGCTCTTGCTACAATATTGCATGCTGGATCTAAATGCCTATTACCCTAGTTACTTTTATGCCCTCACTTTTCAGACTGGTGGGGTCTCCACCCCACCCCCACCATCTTCTCTCCCTAACCTTCACACACCTTTGCCTTCTAGCTACTGGCTCCAATCTTACACCAGATGGTCACAGGGTTTTTGTAGGCTTTTTTATTTATTGGTGGTGGCAGTCTCAGGACCTTACACTTGCTAAGCAGGTGCTCTACCACTGGCCCCACCTTCAGCCCTTGGTTTACACTGGTTGTTTTGGGGCCAGGGCGCTGTCCCTCAACTCTTCAGCTAAAGGCTAGCACTCTACCACTTGAGCCACAGAGCCACTTCCGGTTTTCTGAGTGGTTTACTGGAGATTAGAGTCTCACAGACTTTCCTGCCTGGGCTGGCTTTGAGCCATGATCCTCAGATCTCAGCCTCCTGAGTAGCTAGGATTACAGGCATGAACCACCAGTGCCTGGCTTAAACTAGTTGTTTTTGAATTAGGATCTCACTTTCTGCCTGACATATGCCAAGACCATGATCCTACTTTTTAAGCTTTCCACTGGAGCCAGGATGATAGGCATGTGCTACCACCCCTGCATTCTTCTGAAGTGAAATCCTCCCGACTTTTCTGCCCAGGCTCACGTGGAAACCACAATCCTCCCACTCTCACCTTCCCTAGTGACTGGGACCTCAGGCACACACCGCTGCATCCAGCAGTTTTTAATCATGATAAGAACATTGAAGCTGCCATCATAACCACTCTTTCTTTTTTCTTTTTTTCGGTTGTGGTTGTGTTGGTGGTATTAAGATTTGATCTCAGGGCCTTACGTGTATCAAGAAGGTATTTTGCCAGTTAAATGACTCCTCTGGGCATTTTGTAATTTTATTTGAGACTAGGATCTCAAATATTTGCCCAAGATGATATATCACTGACTTTTTACCCAGTCTGGCCTCAAACCACAATCCTCCCAATGTCAGCCTCCCAAGTAACTGGGATTACAGATATAAACTACTTCATCTAGCTCCTCACCTTTCTTTAAGTGTGCAGTTTAGTGATGCTAAGTACACAATCATCTTGTATGATATTCAGAACCATAATGTTTACAAAACTAAAACTCTGTGTCCATTAAGACTCCTCTGGGCTGGGAAGGTGGCTCAGTGGTAGAGCGCTTGCCTTGCATGCATGAGGCCCTGGGTTCAATTCCTCAGTACTACATAAGCAAAAAGAAAAAAGTAGGAAGTGGTGCTGTGGCCAAGTGGTAGAGCGCTAGCCTTGAGCTGAAGAGTTGAGGGACAGTGCCCAGGCCCAGAGATCAGGCCCCACGACTGTACCCCCCCCTCAAAAAAAAGACTACTCTTTTTCCACTTCCTCTCTTTCACAGACTTTTAAATCTGTATTGTTTCCTTGGAACTTTGTTCCTCAGCATCTTCCACCTGATAGAACACTCACCTCACATATTTCAAGTATTATTACTGGCTGTTACCTTGGTTGAGTTGTTTTAATACTGCTCAACTTTTAGAAACACAATACTTTCTGTAGTGAGGGTTTTTTTCCCCTCCTGGGGGCACTCTGGGGTAGCGGGTGGGGACACTGGGGTGTCAGTGATGCCCTCAGCCATGTCTAGGCCAGCTCTCTGCAGAATGGCAAGGAGGCTGGTCCCACACTCCTTTCTCTCCTGGAACCAGACGGTCAGATGGAGCACTAATTGGGAGCATGGTGGAGCTGGTGTGTGTTTAGTCACGCATTGGTAGTCGGTGTACAGCTGCTGTGGAGCACTGTGACAACGTCATCAGAGGTGCTGGATGGAGGCAAGAAAGTAGTTTCCGTTTGGAAAGACCAGTGTGGTAAGGCCAATAGGCTTGCAGAAGCATGGGGGTGAGCAAGAGGGGGCTGTGTCACTGGCAGAGGCAAAGACACCATGTTGTCAGAGGCACAAGTTGGCCTGATTGGAGTTAGGAGGTAAGGGCTGGGGGTGGAACTCAGTGGAAGAGCACTTGACCAGCACCAGCCACGCCCTGGGTTCCATCCCCATCAAGGCTGTACAAACAGAGATAAAGTTGGGAAAGTGCTGCTTGTAATCCCAGCTACCCAGGAGGTGAGATCTGAGGATCACAATTCAAAGCCAGCCCAGAAAGACAAATCCTAGAGATTATTATCTCCAGATAACTAGCAAAAAGCTAGAAACAGGGGTTTGGCTCAAGTGGTAGAGCTAGCCTTGAGCATAAAGGGAAAGAAGGAGGGGGAGGTGAGAGAGAGAAAGAAGAAAAGATGGGGAGGAGAGAGAAAAGGAGTGGGGGGAAAGGGAGAAAGAGAGACAGAGAAAGAAGGAAAGGAAGGAAACAAAGGAAATGAAAAAGGAAGGAAGAAAGGAAGGAAGGAAGGAAGGAAGGGAGGGAGGGAGGGAGGGAGGGAGGGAGGGAGGGAGGGAGGGAGGGAGGGAGGAAGGGAGGGAAGGAGGGAGGAAGGAAGGAAAGAGGGAGGGAGGGAGGGAAGGAGGGAAGGAATGGAAAGAAGGGAAGGAAGGAAAAGAAAGAGAGAAAGAAAGAAAAAAGAGAAAAAGAAAGAAAGAAAGAAAGAAAGAAAGAAAGAAAGAAAGAAAGAAAGGAAGGAAGGAAGGAAGGAAGGAAGGAAGGAAGGAAGGAAGGGGAGGGGGGATGGAAGGGGAGGGGAGAGGAGAGGAAAGGAGGGGAGAGGAGGGAATTATCCAAAGTCAGGGAAGGTGGTTAAGAGTACAAGCTGGGGAGAACCCCAGGCCTGAGGCTATCTTCACGCTTGGGAGAAAAGCCAGGGCTTGAGCAAGCAGCATTTACCAGGTAACAAAATTCCTCAACAATATCTTAGCTATGGTAAATAATGCTGCAATAAACATAGTTGTGATGGTAGCTTTAGTATGGTCTTATTTGTGATCATTTGGTAAATGCCCAAAAGTGGGATTGCTGGGTCATAGGGGAGCTCTATGGAGAGTCTTTTGAGGAACTTCCATACTATTTTCCAAAGTGGTTGAACACGTTTATACTCCCACCAACAATGCAGTAAGGTTCCCTTCTGTCCACATCCCCTCCAGCATCTGTTGTTATTAGAGTTCTTGATTTTTGCCATTCTAACTGGGGTGAGGTGGAATCTCAATGTTGTTTTGATTTGGAACCAGCCCAGATGCCCCTCAGTAGATGAATGGATCAAGAAAATGTGGTATATATACACGATGGAATTCTATGCCTCCATCAGAAAGAATGACATTGCCCCATTTGTTAGGAAATGGAAAGACTTGGAAAAAATTATATTAAGTGAAGTAAGCCAGGCCCAAAGAAACATAGGTCCATGGTTTCCCTTATTTGCAATTATTAGTATATGTCAGAGACAAGCAGAAACAGTCAGATAAGTTGATGTTAGGCGAAATGAACCCCAAGATAAGATCCAAATGTTTTTTCTTTCTTGCAATTGTTTCTAACATATTTATAAGATGATTTCTTTGTTGCTTTGTATGTCCCTCCTCCACGGTATAACCCCTGTTTTCACTGTATTTGATGTTGGTATAATTTGTGGAGGGGAAGGGAAAAAACAAATCATTTAAATAGGGATACAGGTAGACCCATTGCAACAATGAGATGTACAAGTTGTTATATCGAAAAATGAACTTTACAACTTTGGGGGAATGGGAAGGGGAAACAAAGAAGGAGGCTACAATGCTTGATAAGAAATGTACTCATAAAAAATAAAAAAGAAATGTACTCGTTATCTTGCCCAGGTAATTGTAACCCCTCTGTACAGTATTTTCACAATAAAAAAATCTAAAAAAAAATTCCTCAACAAGAATTTAAGGATGGTATTCCCAGGAAACCAACAAACACAGGAGAGCATGTTGTGTGTCTCCAGGACAAGCCTGCCTTCCCTTTCTTCCCTAAGCTCTGTGGTTTCTAATCACCTCCAACAAAGGCTCTTTTCCAGCCCAACCATTAGCCAATTTCCCTGTCTGGCTGACTGCATATGTGTTTGCATTTGTTTCCCAGACTGGTTTCAGGGAGGAAAGACTCGCTGAAGCCCTCTAGCTAGAGAAATATCTTCCTTTGCCCTCAGCCTGGAAATGAGACCATAGTGGCATAAGCCTGGAATATTCCAAGCCAGGTGAGCCAAACCTTCCAGGTCCCTTCTAGAACTGCTCACCCCTGTTGCCCCTCCCAGCTGGTAGTCATTCATAAGCCACCTCTGGAAGCCAGGCAGGGGGCTTGAACCCCATACTTGAACCCCAACATGCACTCTTATCCACATAGGAGGCCATGAGGCTGCAAGGAAATCTCCCAACAAAGAAGAAGCTTGGTTTGCAATGAAATGACCAAGAAAAAATTGCAGTGGAGCTGGAGCTGGTGGCTCCTACCTGTATTCCTAGCTAATCAGGAGGCTGAGATCTGAGGATCACAGTTCAAAGCCAGCCTGGGCAGGAAAGTCCATGAGACTCATCTCCAATTAAGTACTAGCAAACTGGAAGTGGTGCTCTGGCTTGAAGAGGGAGAGGGCTAGCCTCAAGCAAAAGAGCTCAGGGACAGTGCCCAGGCTCTGAGTTCAAGCACCACAAACAACAACAACAAAAACTGCTGTTGGAGAAAATTCTGTGTGTGTGTGTGTGTGTGTGTGTGTGTGTGTATCTGTGTGTGAATCTGTATATATGTCTCTATGTAGCTCTGTGAAGGGGGGCGGGGGTAATACAAAATGCAATCAGCTGATTTTCCACAAAGATGCCCAGCTGAAGAAATGAATTTAGATTACCTTTACAATAAATTTTTTAATTGGGAAAAATATATTTGGACAGATTATGGGGCATTACTAACTACTCATGTGGGGACAACATACCTCCGCCCTACTCTACACCACACATGGCCTGACTGGAGATGGATCCTAGACCTGAAGGTAAAATCTAAAACCCAAGCCCCTCTAACTGGGAGACAGGCAACAATGTCTCAGACATGATACAGAAAGTTTTAACCAGGAAAGAAAAGATACATGGAATTTAATTTTGCTCAAAGGATATCATTAAGAAATTGGAGTGGATCCATTGCAACAATGAGATGTACAAGTCTTTATGTGGAAAAATGAACTTTACAACTTTGGGGGGGGGGAGAGGAGAATTGGGGGAGGGACGGGAGGAGGATGGGAAGGGATGGGAAGGGGAAACAAAGGAGGAGGCTACAAGGCTTGATAAGAAATGGGCCGGGCGCTGGTGGCTCACGCCTGTAATCCTAGCTACTCAGGAGGCTGAGATCTGAGGATCGCAGTTAAAACCAGCCCGGGCAGGAGAGACCATGAGACTCCTATCTCCAATAAACCACCAGAAAACCGGAAGTGGAGCTGTAGCTCAAGTGGTAGAGCGCTCGCCTTGAGCTGAAGAGCTGAGGGACAGCGCCCAGGCCCAGAGTTCAAGTCCCACGACCGACAAAAAAAAAAAAAATGTACTCATTACCTTGCCCATGTAATTGTTACCCCTCTGTACAGTATTTTCACAATAAAAAAAGACATACTGTTACCAATTTTTTTTAAAAAAAAGAAAGAAAGAAAATGGAAAAGCAAGCTGTCATCTGGGAGAAAAATGCAATCTACATATATGACAGATCTTAGGTCAAGAATATATGAGGTAATGCGACAGATCGAAAATGGAAAAGACACGTCCATCTTTTTTTCTTTTCATACTGAGGTTGAGTTCAGGCCTTGCACTTCAACATCCTCCTCCAGCACTTTCCCCAAGACAGTTTTATTATGCAGCCCAGGCTGACCTCAAATTCTGGATCTTCCTGCTTCTACCTCCAGGATGCTAGGATTATAGGTGTACCCTACCACGCCTGATTAACAAACCAATATTTAAGCCTGTGGAAGACTTTAAAGGGACATTTCACAAAGAAGATACTGAATAGCACCTGGAAAGGTGCTTAGAATTATTATTCATCAGACAAATTCAAAGTTGCCAGCCATTTCCCACCCATAAATGGCTAAAATGAAAAGACTGTTGACAAGGAAGAATTTTTTTAGTGTGGAAGACAGTAAAAAATGTTATAACCATTTAGGATAACAGCTTAGCAGTATTTTTTATAAGGTTAAACATACACCTCCCTAACCAAACCTCATACCACCTATTTATGATGCACCAATTCTCTTTCAGCAAAGAGAAGCATATTTCTACAATGTTCTGCCAGCACTGTTTATATCGGTTGTATTCACATAGCCCTAAAATAAACAACCCAAATGTCCCTCAACAGAGGAGTAAACAAATTCTGATGTATTTAAACAAAGGAATACTGTTTAGCAGTAAAAAGCAACTAATATAACAACCTGCATGATCTCAAATAGCTGGTGTAAAAGATCTCTCTCTCTTTCTCTCTCTCTCTCTCTCTCACACACACACATACACACACACACACACTCACACACACACAAATGTAAATAGCAAGCTGGACACGGTGGCTTCTGAAATTTTCCATCTGCAAACAGACGACATGATGACCATCCCATCCCAACACTGTCACTGCACAGACACTCAGCCTAGCCAATGATAAACACAGCATACATTCGACAGTGGTAATCCTACCACCTGACAAAGTATGATCTAGCCATGAGAAGCTAAAGATGTGAAGTAAAAGTTGGGAAGAATATTTAGTAAAATACCTGTAATATATCAAGTAGGAAAAATACAAGTGTAAACATTATATTTGCACTGAAATTGTAATATTTGATCTCTCTAATAAACTGCAGAGCAAGTGAAAGGTTTCTATAGGAATAGTTAGAATTACCATTTTTTTCCATTTGTAGCTCCCTATAAACTTGTAATACTTTCATACATAAAAATTAATTTAGGAAGTGGTGCTGTGGCTCAAGCAGTAGAGCACTCGCCTTGAGCTGAAGAGCACAGGGACAGCACCCAAGCCCAGAGTTCAAGCCCCACGACCAACAACAAAATAATAATAATAATTAATTTAGCTAGGCACCAGTAGCTCTTGCCTATAATCCTAGCTATACTCCTGAAGCTGAGGTTTGAGGATTACAGTTTGAAGCCAGCCTGGGCAGGAAAGTCTGTAAGACTCCAATTAAGCACCAAAAAGCCAGAAATGGAGCTGTGCCTCAAGGGGTAGAATACTAGCCTTGAGTAAAAAAGTTAAGGGACAGTGCCTGCACCCTGACAAGTTCCAGTAGTACCAGCATGAAGGAAGGAAAAGGAAAAAAGAAGGGGAAAAAGTAAAGAAAGGAAGGAAAGAGAGAAAGAGAAAGGGAAGGAGGAAAGAAAGAAAGAAAGAAAGAGAAAGAGAAAGCAAGGGAAGGAGGGAGGGAAAAGAAAGACGAGTCATGTAGCAAAACCCTTCCTCTATCAGACTATGGGATCTATTTTTTTTTATTCTGAAATGAAGAGAGGGGTTGGGCGCTTTCCTTGAGTGATACAGTGTTTGTCTAGCATGCAAGAGGCTCAGAGTTCAATCTTCACTATCAGTAAACATTACATAATTATAGCAAGACAGGAAAGACAGATTCAAACAAACCAGATCCCTTCCTTCTTTGTTGTCCCGGGATGTGGGTCTGACATCAGCTATCAGCTAGCCCAAAGGGCCACTCACTTGTTGGTATTAACTTTGGTTCTCTCATATTGGGTTCTCTCTGAAATCAAACCGAAAGGCACCATCTTTTCAAGTCTAACTGCCTTAAAGAGCACTGTCAACATAGAATCTGCTCCTACCTGGTCACATAGGAAAATGGGAGCCACAGAAGGTGGACCACACTCTGGGATGACCTCCTCAATACCCCCAGACAAGAGAAACCATATTTTCCACATCAAGAGTTGCCTGGCATACTGCCTATTTACTGTTATTCAAAAGCCCTTCTGTCTGTGCTTAATCAGGCTGATTAAATAGGATGTGGCATTTTAACTGTGCCATGGCCTCCATGTGTTGGCTGTTTGTGGGAAACCACAATGGCGATGACAAAGGTGATTGCTTTCAGGAGCACAGTGGCTGCCACTCAATCAGAGACCTCACTTCGAACTCAGCCACTGTCTGTGGAAGACAGAATTCCATTACTGTTTCAATACAAGTAGTTGTAATAAAAACCTGCTTGGAATGAACTTCAACAACAGCAAGGAAAGAAAACCTGATGTCATTTACCTTTGCCATAAAGCAGGTGACAAACATTTTATTTAGCTTATATTGAGCAACCACTGAGTCCCAGGAGTTATGCTATGTTATGTGAGCAGATTCCCATGGTTGCAAAAAACTCAAAGATCACATATTCCTACCAGTCAGTAGGTTCTTGGTTCTTTTTTTGCCTGGTCTTGGGGCTTGAACTCTGGGCCTTGGCACTCTCCCTGAGTTCCTTTTGCTCAAAGCTAGAGCTCTAGCACTTGAGCAACAGTGCCACATCCTGTTTTTCTGTGATTAATTAGAGATGAGACTTACAGATTTTCCTGCCCAGGCTGGCTTTGAACCACAATCCTCAGATCTCAGCTTCCTGAGTTGCTAAGGATTACAGGCATGAGCCACCAAGCGCCTAGCTGGTTCTTGGTTCTGATTTGCGTTTCTACCAAGAATAATGCTTATGAAGAGGAAGTCAGAATCCTACAGCCATTCATCCTGTAGTAGTTGGCTCCCACTGTCAGCAAGTTCTCCCTGGAGTAAATTCATAATTCACAAGCACCACCATGCTCAGAGTACTATATTACCTCTTAATAAGAAAATGAATTGTTCATCTCTTGACTGACATTCAAGTGTCCCAGTTACTTTGGGACTCAACAAAAGTTAGTGGGGTTTTTGTTTTGTTTTAAGACCTTAAAGTTAACAATTTGCCAACAAGTGTTATGTTTCCTGGCACCCAGTCAGAAGAACATAGTTCTGAGGTTTGCTGAGACAACATTGAATGCTTGTGTAGAGTCATCTAGCTGATGTGGAGCAGCCCAATAGGAGCAAGTGAATTTCCAGATTTAGTGATGAGTCACAAAGGCCCATAAGAGGCCCAGCTTCCAGCCCCTTGCACTGAAGATTAATGGTTTCCCACTCTAGGCCCCATACCTTGATCCTTTCCAGCAAGGTTATAGCGTTATAGTAGGCACTGATAAGTGCCCACTCCACCTAATTATGAGGAAGGAAATGGTTGGCTAAGCAAGGGCTAGGCAGAGGCCGAGAGATGGCTGGAAGAAACACTTAAAGTTCAAAAACTAAAAATAACCACTTCAAAACAATGAAACAATATGTGATCCAAAAGTGTTATGGGAAATGATTTTGAGTTTAGGGTTCTCTTCTCACCTAAAGAACCTGCTCAGCTAGGTACCCATGGTTCAAAACCTGTAATCCTAGCTACTCAGGAGGCTGAGATCTGAGGATTGTAGTTCAAAGCCAGCCCTAGCAGGAAAGTTCATGAGACTCTCATCTCCAATTAACCACCAGAAAACTGAAAATGGAGCTGTAGTTCAAAGTGGCAGAGTGCCAGCCTTGCATGGAACACCCAAAGTTGAAGCCCCAATACCAAAAGAAAAGAAAAAAAGACCCTGTTTGTTCATGTAACTTGAGAAGCTACTTTGGCAAAACAATAGAGAAATGTGAGGGATAAAACAGGATCAAAGAAAGAGCACCTGTCAAGGAGGCATGGGCTTGAGGCCAGGTGATCCACAGAGATTTCTATCGAATAGGAAAATTCTAGACTTAGAAAAATAATTTGCTGTTTCTATGGTCTCATGGGTTGAGGGAAGGCCCTTCTCTAACAAGTCAACACTGAAAGCATTTACCTCGTTCAGCCTGGCCTTGGATCTCATTTCCTGCAGTCAGGTCTTCATTTCTGCCTCAGCACCATTCTACCCAGGCCATCTTCAGAACCTGGCCTGGCAGTTCACCACATGGCTATCTCTGATCATCTTGTAGGAAACTTCCCACTTGAAGAAACAGAAAACCACTGCATGCAAATATCTTGAGCATGCACTGATGAATGTTCAGACTAGAAGTCTGAGTGTAAGAAGGTGTTTTCCTGAATAAAAGAAGCAGGATATTTTAGATCGGGCAGTTCTCACCAGTGTAGGATGCACAGCTACTGTGCGCTGAGGTACCAAGAGAAGAAAGTCGACAATGTGAAAACCAAAGCCTCCCCAACCCCACTCAATGTGCTCCCTCATAATTTCCTTTCCCATGAACCCCTCTTGTCAGCTGCAACCTGAGGAGTCCTCCCAGAGACTCACTGTACTCTGGGTAGGGTAAAGATGCCTGTGCCTCACCTCCCTGGCTCATAGCCCATGTTTCTGGAAGTCCACACTCTGGATTTATTTGATGATCACAGAGATGAGAGCCTGGGTAGAAGATAGAAAGAAGTGTGAAGTGTCTTGCTCTGCCTGTTCTCTTTTATCTCTAATAATTCAGCCCAAGCCTCACAGTGTCTGCCCCACTTAGCCAAGTTCTGCAGCTGAAGGATGGTAGAATGACTGGCACTTTTTTTTTTTTTTGGTGCCTGTCCTGAGGCTTGAATTCTGGGCCTGGATACTGTCTCTTTGCTTCTGTGCTCAAGGCTAACACTCTTACACTTGAGCCATAGCTTTACTTCTTGACTTTTTGGTTGTTAATTGGAGGAAAGAGTCTCACAGACTTTCCTGCCTGGGCTGGCTCTGAACCATGATTCTCAGATCTCAGCCTCCTGAGTAGCTAGGATTATAGGCGTGAGCCACCAGGGCCAGGCAAAGCCCAACTTTCTATCTTGTAGTCCCAGAATTACTTTAGTGTTTCTTACAGACTGGAACCCAAGCAAACACAGAACCATGCCATGTGCCCCTCAATGCCTTCTAAGCCCTCAGGGGAACTCCAGCTCTAGGAATTTACATCTACATGCACTTCTTGTCTCTGTGGTTCCTGAGCATGACACTGCCATCTTGGCCACCAAAATGTTCCTGTAAGAGCTGAGAGATGAAGATAAGATGAAGGGGGCCTCCCTTCCCTCCGGAGGTTGTGTCACAGTGGGGTGAACTCTGCCACAACAGGGAGATTAGAGCTAGGGAGGTTCACTTCCCCACAGAGATGGTTTCATACCCAATAGAAGTTCACTCCAAATCCAGATGAGCAAGAGGCACTTTGCAAATATTTACCTCACCACATAGCAACAGGGCAAGCACTAGTGAGAGCTCTATTTAACCTCAGGGACACACATCCCTCCCTCCTCTCAACATGCATCAAAAGGCCACGTCCTTACCTGTGGCTGCCTGTCCAAGTGTTGCAAGCTTTGTGAATGCTGGACGCCTTTCATTGTTAAATCATCCAGTTATCCAGGATTTCAACAGCAGTGGAAAAAATCATAGGCTTGCTTTCCTGATTGTGGTAAAGTGCTTGACCTTGGAGTTCAGACTCATCTTTGCATCCTCAGAAATGAGGATTCAATAAGCTCCACAGATTTTTCAAGTTCTGCTGCCAATCTTCCCTCAGCTAAATTGAAGAAACCAGGTGTTTGGTGTTCAAACAAATCAATGACAGCACAATACAAAGAGGGCCCAGTACACAGCCCTCTCTTGTCTACTGCATTGAGGATTGAGGGGAAAACTTAAAATGCAACTTAACTAAATAGCTTCTCAGAATATGGAAGCCTGGTGGTGTTTGGTTGAAAGGCAAAGCACAATTACAGGTCACAGAAAGGAGACTTGGGTCACCTAAAAACTAATACAGCAGTTCAGACATTTGTCTTCAATCTCAGCAGCACCACCAGTTGTTTCTTGAGTCCCAGCTCCTAGGCCCAAGGGCCTAAACTTAGTACTATAAATGTGAAGCACAAGTAGGGGAAGGGAGGGTAGAGCATTTTATTAACTAGCATACACATAGTGCCATCTTGTGGTAAATCCCTTAACAACTTGGAAGAAGAGATGGGCCACTTTTTTTCCACCTTACACATTTTGTGGGGGTTTTGGTTTGTTTGTTTTCTTTTAGTAGTTTAAGAAACACCCTGTGAGCTTTCACTTCCTAAAAAAATAAAATAAAAATAAGTCTATGACACATTTCCCACTGAATCTAATGACCAACAAATATGAATTGCAATTTTCCTACTCCAAAATTAACAACCATAACATGGGAAGATTTGACAATGAAACTATTCAGTTTTACAGAAAAATACTTTCTAAAATAACAATTGCTATCTTTAATTGAGGAAAAACTATCCAGAGGTTCAGGCCTGAGATCCTATTATATTATCTCATGCCTGGGTGGTTTAAAAGGTTAATAAGAGTATGGGTAGGCATGGTAGTTCGCATCTGTAATTCCAGCACTTGGAAGCTCAGGCAGAAGGATCAGAAGTTCAAAGCTAGCCTGGGCCACATATTCAGACCCTGTCTTTCAAAAAAGCATCTTTTCAAATGTGATCATGCTTTGGATTAATTTCAGACAGCCTGAAGGGAAGCTGAGATGTGAGCACATAGACCCTGGGGTTTATTTAGTACTACTTTTTTGTGAGAAAGAAGTAAACATTTGTGTTTCCATGAACCTTGTGTGCTAGGGTGCAAGTATCCCATTACTCATGAAATGAAAGACTGCATGCCTGCAGAACCAGGACTGAAGGAAACGTTTCTGGTTTCTAATGTTCAGTGTTAACTGTAGGTTGGCACTAACTTTATAAACAGTAAGCCACACTGGTTAGGGTGGCAGTAAATTGTGCTTTTGCATGGTTATAAAATCAAAACTGGGATCTACAGCTGGGAATCACAATGACAGTGAAGCTCCAGGCTACATTTGGGACTCTTTATGTTACCCAGCCCGTCTTCTAGCAAACAGACTTCCAGATTTTACTCTGTTAAAGTCAGGGTTCTGTCACTAAAACAAATACCTGAGACAATCAACTTATAAATAGGAAAAGGTTTCCTGCGGGTCACTGTTGTTGAGTTTCAGTCTGTGAGCAATTAGCCCTGCTCATTTTTTAGCAGCAAAGCATGATGGGAAAATGTTGTGGAGCCCTCAGGGCCAGGATATAGAAAAGAGGAAGAGAGGAGCTTGCCACAACCTCAGGCAAGATCCACTAACCCAAAGACTGCCTCCTAGACCCCACCCTACTGGCCTCCCTTTGGGCCCCACAGCATTAACATAAAGGCTTCCTTCTGGGCCTGTTCTTTAAAGTACCCATCACCTTCTAATAGTACCATTCTGGGGACCAAGCCTGTAAGATACCAGAAGTGGTCTCTTCGAGCTTGTAAGATACCACACCCTCAAAGCTTCCTACATTCTTCTCTTCCCTGATGGAGATACTGTGGAGTCGAGTTCACAGAAGGTGCTCAGTGGAGGTTCTTAGCTTCTGGGATGACACATCTCATGATGATGAAGACTAGAACACACTATGCCCAAGATCATAATTGCACTGAGTAGATAACGCCTGATTGTGTTTTAAATAAACATTTAAATTCTCTTGTCCAAACTCTTGAGTTCTTTTGCTTAGATTAAGTTTCAGAGAATATTGAACATCCACCAGTACTTGGGAAGCATATGGATTCTTACTTGAGGTCGGTTCCATGCAACTAATGATAAGCAGAGGTCTGATCACAGTAGTGACAAGAGACTGCCCTATGAGGAAATGAACCATCCTGCCAGAGGAACTCCAAAGGAAAAGTGAGGGAAGTGCCTGAAGGCACCTCTAGAGGTTAGGCCCTCAAGATTCTGCAAGCCAGATACTGGGCACAGCACCAAAGGCGGAACAGGGACAGCCACTGACAATGTCATCTAGCAGGTAGAAGATGGAAACCAGATGTGGTTAGAGAAAATGAGATCTGGCTGGAAGTGAGCCACCACTTCTGGAGAAAGGAGGACCTTCCAGGGAAAGCCAGGGCCAACCCAGTACCTCGGGTTCTTCTGGTGAGAAATGTAATCTAAGGTAGAACAAAGAAGGAAACTGTGTTAACAGATTAACCAGATGAGCAAATCTGAGGGTTTAAAAGCTGTCTTCCTGCCCTTCCCCGCTCCCTCCATTCTCCACCCCCACCTGGCCCCGGAATTTTACAACTTCCTGACTTGTCCTGTTTGCTGAGATTAAAGGTCTAAAACAAGGAGTCTTTCTTTATTCAGTATGGGGACAAGCCCAGGGTCTCACATATTCTAGGAAAGTGATCTACCCCTAAGCTACCTCACCAGCCAGAAACATTTCTTTACCTCATGATTGTACTGGGGTTTGAACTCATGGCCTTGTACTTGCTAAACAGGTACTCTATCACCTGAACCACACCCCCATTCCTCCCCACCCCCCTAGTTATTTTTCTGAGAGAGTCTTGTATTTTTTCCCTGGACTGACTTGGATTGCTATCCTCTTTCCTCTGCATCTCATATAACTGGGATGACAGGTGTGAACTACAATGCTATTTGTTGAGATGAGGTCTTGATAACTTTTTGTCTGGGCTGCTCTTGAACCATCTGAGTGGGTGGAATTTTAAGTGTGATCCACCATGCCTGGCTCCAAAATAGTTGTTTTTGTTGGTCATTAACAGCCAACATAAAATGTTACAAGGAAAAGGAAGTTTCCACAAGGGTCTGAGGGTAGTGGGGTATGGTGGTCACAATATGTGGGGTTTGATTTTTCCATTTCCTTTTTTTTCTGTTCCCCCAAATGCTCTAGGACCGCGTCTGTGGGCCACTACCCTAGAAGGAAGAGGATAGGAAGAATAAACACTGAGGTGGAGAGAAGCAATTGGAAAAGGGAAAATAGACGGGAGAAGCAGCAGGAGAGTCACCCCTGGTCTTCCAGAACAGCTGGAAGTGGCACTTCAGAAGTCCAACTTTAAAGTCTCTGGGATATGAAGCACCAAAGAAAAAGGGGAAACAATAATGTTTCCAAAAGCAGAACTTTCCATAAGGAAACAGCTGACTTGCTGAAGGTGAGAAGCTATGTGGGCAAAGGACTTGCTCTCTGCAACTGTCCAGATGAAGGTCCCCAGTCTGAGCACCCATTCCCTGGGAAGTTACTTGTAAGTATACATCAACCTTTCCAGTCCAGCCTCCAACTTTACCCATACATTCCCTTTGCAGGCAGGGATATAGAGGATGCACTGACAGTCAAACCTGTCTGTGGATGCTTTTCATGCCTCTGTGGACACCAGAGAGCTCAAAGAAGATGACAAGGGAAAAACTCAAGGAGCATAAGGATGAAACAGCCAATCTGAAGAACAGTAGGAAGGACTTGGGGAAAATGAGTAGAACCACATGGGCTGATAGAGTCTCAGAGGGAGAGAAAAGATGGACACAAAATATATAACGGATCCCCAACTTTCCACAATTTTTCCTAGGAACAGGTTCATTTTACAATGGTGCAACAGCCACGTGCATGTAGAAATCGTATTTGCAGTTCTAGATTTTGATACTTACCCTGGCTAGGAAATGTGGTGTGATACTCTTACAGTGCTGGGACATACAGTGAGCTGAAGCTACAGTGGCAATCAGACCCTACAGTGTGCTGTTCCTCATAGCTGAGCTACCGTGTTGGTCTGTCCAGTGTATTAAATGTATTTTCAACTTAGAATGTTTTCTTCTTATTAACACAGAGACCTTAAGTTCACCACTTGACCTCTATTGTGCCTCAGTGTTCTTATCCATTAAATGGAATGGTAATATCTTCATTTTACATGCACCCAAGAAGATCAAATTAGTTAATACAGAAAGAGTGGTTAGAACAGGGTGGAGCAGTTAGAACACAGGTACTATGTGTGTTAACCATTACTGTAAGTTCTCAAGAGAAGTCACTAAAGTTCTCAAGAGAAGTCACTAATTGACTTTCCATAGCACTAGTTGATAGTGTCAGTCTTTGATGGTTTTGTACCTAATGATTATTTAATGACCAATCAGTCCTATGTTATTCATGTAGAGTCTAGCAAAACATCTTGAAGATCAGAGTGGTCATGAATGTTCTCTTGGGAACTGTGCCTCATGTCTCCTGACTCTCCTCAGGTCACCATGTTGATCCGGTTTGTTGAGATTGTTTTTCTGCTTTCTTTACTACCCTCCTGGCTCAGTTTCCTAACAGTATTAAATGCACTGGAGCCTGCAAGTTTTTTTAGGACATGAGTCTGCCAGAAGTCACTGACTTTGTAATAAAGTCTCCCAATTCGACCTCTCAAAATGTGGCTTCTCTGTATTGCACAGATCAAATTCTCATATAACATTTGGAGGCCCCAGTGAGATCCCAGGGCCGACAGGGGCACTTAGGTTCCTTGAAGCCACTGGTGGATGACCTCAACAATCAGGCTGCTGGAGGACAGGAAACTCCATAGGGGAAGCAGTGACTGAGATGTTCCAGGGCTCTGTTGCCACTCCAACAGCCAGACCATGGCTACCTGACATGCCACTAAATCTTTCTGAAGTCACTCAGAAGACCTCTGGAGATACTGCTCAGAGGATCCTGCAGAGGAGAGGCTCCAGGAAGCTGAGCCTTTGTTCCACAGAGACTTCCTTTGACTTCAGGTGCTATGATGAGAAAACGCAGAGTCCAGAAGCTTGGAATCATACTTTGAGGAGAAAATGCACAGTGTCAGGACAAAATGTGTGAGAGCCTGGAAGTTTGGAATTGTGAATACAGGTTCAAAGTGTATGGCCCAATGTAGGATGGTCTGGATAGACTCCATCAGAACTTGCTCTGGTAAATTGTGCCTTATCTAGGCCTCTGGCCTCTCTCCAAGTCTGCATCAAGTTTTCATCTATACTTTCATGTACATCCTGGGGTCTAGAGAAGGGAGTGAAGGCATGTGTGAGTAGGGCAGCTTGGGCCTGCTTGGGCCTCCCACAACATAGGCAAACACCTCAACACTGAGCCTATCCCTTTAGCTTCAGTGTGGTTCAGAAGGTGGAATCTGGCATGCTTGTCCTTCCTCTGTCAGCTAGCTATACAGGAGCAGTTCCAGAATGCTTAGCATTGGTTGCATGTTGATTTCCTCTGACTTAATGTTCATCCCAGAGCCTAGAGAAGGGAATCAAGGCATGTGAGAGAAAAGGCAACCTATGCCTTCCTGCTTGACATACTAGGTCCTGTTTATCTACAACAAGTCTCCTGGATGCCAGGCTTTTTTTGTGTGTTGACTTCCTCTGCTTGTAGGCACTTTGAGGAGAAAATGTATGGAGTGTCAGGAGAAAACATGGAGAGTCCAGACACTGAGCTGTGAGTATAGAATCTGGGTATACAGCCCAATGTCTGCTTTTGCAGACTGATGCCCAACTTAGGCTTCCATCATCATCTCCAAGTCTTTACTATGCTTTCACATCTGTGCTTTTCATATCTGGTTAGAAGGGAGTGAAAACATTTGTGTGGAAGGGCAGCCTCCCCCTTCCTGCTTGGTGCCCTTCCTGTTTGGTAAATTATTATCTGTCAGAACAACTTGGACAACTTTAGGCCCCAACCCAGCCCTCTATCCTCAGCTCTGAGCTAACTCAAATCCATACATTAACTGTGTATCTAACCCATTCAGCAACTCTAACCCACTTCCCAAAGCTAGGAGAGGACTAGCCTTAAGGAATAGGGTTGCTGAGGAATTGGGTAAAAGTACAGGGTTGTTGATATTAAAAGTAGGGTTAAGTTTGGGTGTTTTTAGGGTACTCAGGATTGGAGTTAGAATTTAGTTTTTAGTTATGGTTCAGAAACAGGTTAGAGCAGGCATTGCTACCATACTTGCAAATAAACAGAAAGTTAGCCAGGTGCCAGTGACTCATGCCTGTGTTCCTAGCCACTCAGGAGGTGGTGACATGAGAATGATGGTGTGAAGCCAGCCCAGGTAAGAAAGTTCTGGAGCCGGGAACTGGTGGCTCAGGCCTGTAATTCTAGCTACTCAAGAGGCTCAGATCTGAGGACTGAGGTTCAAAGCCAGCCGGGGCAAAGTCCATGATACTCTTATCTCCAATAAACCACCAGAATACCAGAAGTGTCGCTGTGGCTCAAGTGGTAGAGCACTCTCCTTGAGCTGAAGAGCTGTGAGGCAGCGCCCAGACCCAGAGTTCAAGCCCCATGACCAACAAAGAAAGGAAGGAAGTCGAAGGAGGAAAGAAAGAAAGAGATAGAAAGAAAGAAAGTAGGAAAGAAAGAAAGTAGGAAAGAAAGAAGGAAAGAAATTCTGGAGACCCTTATCTAAAAAAAAAAGGCTGCAAGTAGAGCCTCTGGTCCAAGTGGTAGAGCACCAACCTTGAGCACAAAAGGTCAGGGGCAGCACAGAGGCCTTGAGTTCAACTCTTGCACACACACACACACACACACACACACACACACACACACACACACACACATATATATATATATACCAACAAGAGAAAAAGTATTCAGTGTATTCTTTCTGGCAACAAATCCAAATAATCCCCGTACTTCAGAAAGCCATTCCGTCCAAACCACCACATCGTCCCTTCTAGACCCAGCTAGACACCTAACGAACTTACCTCAGCTCAAACCCCCAAGGCCGCTGCGGCGCCTCCTCGCGGAATGACCTGCGGGGACATGACCGGAAACACGCCGGGGCCAACCGGAAACACGGTGGGAAAGAGGCGCCAAAAGGCCGCCAAGGCCACGCAGCGCCGAAAAGCGAGTCTTGAACCCAAAATGAGGCTCGGAACACTTCATACAGCGAAATACACAGGGTTTCCAGAGAAGCCTCCCTTCTCCATGGCTACCCTTCCTCATCCATTCCCCCTTCAACGGGACCTCAGAGCGACCTTCGGTCTCCTCCAGCCCTGTCTCTCCTCTACACTGAAACGGCAGTCCCGGTTTGAATTTTCAGTCTGAGCATGCGCACCAGCCGTCCTCCCACTGCGCATGTGCCTCTTTGCTTCTCTGTAGGGCGCAGGTCTGTGCTTAGAATCTAATGTCTTGGGGCAAGAAGCCACTGAAACTTGGAACCAAGCTTCCTCAATAACTTGGATTACAGGCCTGAGCCTAGGGAACCAGCTCATAACCCTTTTTTCAAAGGGCTGTGGTGAAAATCATTACATTCAGTTCATAGATACAAACATATGTACATATATACATATATAGGTATGTATATATATAGGTATATAATATATATAGGTATATATTTATTCATCTAGTTATAATGTTATGTCTGGATAGACCCACACTTTCTCACTACTTTCCCAATAATGTGTTTCACAGTAATGTTTTATAAAACAATACATTTGAGACTAAAATTGAAAAAAAAAAAAAAAACAAAGTTCTCTTGAAGAAGTCCCTGAAGCATTGCTTTCCTAAACTAGATGGTCTGTTGAACCCATCCTACTCCATTTATTTCTCCAGCTCTTTTTTTGTTGATGGTGCTTTGTTTTGCCTTTGGCAATACTGAGGATAGAACATAGGGCCTCATACTTGCTAGGGCTCCAGGCTTTAGTCAGTTTACCAGTCTCTTTTCATTGGTTTTTGTTTGGAGTCTTTTTTTTGTTGGCGGGGGTGTTATTTTTTTTTTTTGCTTTTTTTTTTATTGTAAAGATACTATACAGAGGGTTACAGTTACATGAGTGAGGTAATGAGTACACTTCCTCTTGAACATTGTTAGC
>NW_012267240.1:17647466-17656005 GCF_000151885.1 Dipodomys ordii
AGCGGCCCCCTGTGTCTCTGGGGCTCTGGCAGCCCCCGCCGGGCCGGCTGGCCGGTGGCTTGGCGCTCTGCCGCGCGGCCAGTAAAAGTTGGGGGAGGGGTCTTCGCTCTTCTCTGTTCTGAAATTCTTCTTTTCCTCTCTTTCTTTTTTTGTTATTTTCCACCTCTGGTTTTTCTCTGAGTGTTCGTCTTTTTGTTGTTGTTGGTCTCTTGGGGAGATTAAGCATTGGAACTCGAACTCTCTTTTTGGTTGGAGAGAGCTGTGGTGTTTCCCTACTGCCCCGTCGCCATCTTGGTCCCCCCTCAGGGGTGCTATTTTTGAAATAGGGTCTCATCTTATACCTGAGCTGGCCAGGACTGCAATTTTCTTATTTTTGGTTCCCTTTTGTTACTGGGATAATAGACATATGCCCCTATACCCACCATTAGTAGAGATGAGTCTTTTCAACTTTTATGGCCATGCTGACCTTGAGTCATGATTCCCCAATCTCTGCTTCCTACATGGTCTGGAATACAAGTGTGAGCCACCATGCCTTGCTTATTTCTCCATCTCTGAAATTCCCTTAGTGTCCCTTATCTGAGAGTATTCTCCATATATTTTCCTGTATTCCTACCCAGAGTTCTCTAGCTTTGAATGGCCACATTTTAAAATAACTAAAGGGGCTGGAGGCCTCATTTAGTAGTAGAGCATGAACTTAGTATGCCTGAGGCCCTGAGTTCCATTCCTGGCAATGTAAACCAAACAACAACAAGAAAGTGTAACAGTAGAAAAGCAAAGAAATGCTGGCTGAGGGTGTTCAGGCTTTCACTGGACAGAGATCTATGCCTTTGACCAGGCAGAAAACAAACACTCCTAAAAGTGATAATGTCACTTGACATGCAACACTTTTCATCTTCAAAGCCATTTATAGACATTAAAAAATTGGCTGTCAGCTTTCACCAGATAAGAATAAATGCATGATGCATTTATTTACAATCCTGTCCTGTGCCTCCGACCTAAACAATAGATCATGCTGATAAACTGCAGCTGAAGAAGATGACTTCGTACCCAGGGAAAGTGGGGGAAAGATGGGAGCCATCAAAGATACGGGGAAAGAGAAGAAGAAAGAGCGGCAGCCTGCAATTTGTCTAGGGAATTCTAGGAGTCTGGGAGACAATGGAGAAAGCGCTTGGCTGGCTGGGCTCTACTTACCTTCCTTTATGACTGCATTGAGAAGTCTCAAAGAGATCAAGAATTTGCTGCTGTGCCTACAGCTGTGGTATGACATATTTCAAATGATTTTTCCTTTGAAGTCCCAGCATGCATTACTTATTACAAACACAGGGGTTGCCTGGCATACTAAATCAAATCAACATTAACATAACATTTGTTAAGTGTGTGTGTGCATGTGTGTGCATATATAACATCTATATTGTTTTCTTTGCATTTCTTTTTGCCATTTCTTGGGTTTGAATTCAGGGCCTGGGTGCTATCCATTAGCTTTTGCACTCAAGGCTGGTGCTCTATCACTTGACTCATGCCTCCAGACCTTGATCTTCTGGATTTCAGCCTCCTGAGAGCTAAGATTACAGGCGTGAGCCACTGATTAAGCAACTTGTATTGTTTCCTTGTCTCTGGTCCCCTCACCTTTCTTCCTGAAGTGGGGGGAAGGGGTAGCAGCTGGAGAGAAAGGTCAATAATGAATCATGACTCTTCGACCCATGTTTTGCAGTGATGTGGTTGGAAAGAAGGCAAAGAGATTAAGGACTGGCTTACTCTGATTTTAAAAATCATAACATCAAAAGGAGGGCAAGCCTGTACCTGCTGGGAGAAATGCTGGCTGAGCTTCCCAGCAGGCAGGACCCTGGGAGCTGCACACAAAGGCAGAAATGAATCCTGCCACCAAACACATGCTAATTCTTTTGTTGTTGGTGTTGGCCATCAGTGGTGGGGCTTGAACTCTGGGTCTGGACACTGTCCCTCTGCTCTTCAGCTCAAGGCTAGCACTCTACAACCTGGGCCACAGTACCACTTCCAGTTTTCAGCTGGTTAATTGAAGAGTCTCTCAGACTCTCCTGCCTGGACTGGCTTTGAACTGCAATCCTCAGCTCTCAGCCTCCTGAGTAGCAAGGATTACAGTTCTTGAGGTAAGGAATGCATCCTGTTGTCTCTCTTAGAAGCAAAGAGATACCTTGTTTGTTTCCAAGTTGCAGGCCTCATTTTCCCTAGTCTATCCTGCCTCAAAACTACACTCAATACTAATTTTTTGATGGCTATTTATATACTGGGGCTTAAGGGAGGATTTAAAAATGTTTGCTTTTAAAGTTTTCTTGTACAGGAAAACAGAGAAGCCACATTTTGAAAAGTCAAATTTGGAGCCTTTATTGGAGTGCTGGTGGTCTGCAGATAGACTTCTGTCACAAAGATCTGCAGCCCAACAAATGAACTTACTACTGTTAAAAAACTGAGCCAGGAGAGCCAGAGAGGAAAGAAAGAACAGAGAAAACAATACCCACAAACCAGAATAGCTCCAATTGGAAGCTGAAGTGGACCGCCGTGTTGACCAGGAGGAGCACCAGAAGACACACAGAGACAGAAGGCATGGCATGCACTTGCCTGAGCTGGGACCTTGAGAGTTCTTGGCCCAGTAACCTATTGTCCAAGTCCCCACCCCTGCCTCTAGAAATTCAGGCACATCAATCACCTAAGAGTTGGGACTTCCCTATCCACCATCAAAACAAGATGGCACCAGTTAAACCCAGTACCCTACCATCCACCATGTGGCCAAGATGGTGCCAGTTAGATTCAGCATCCCTACTTCAGGCTCAATACATTTTATTAAACCCTTTGTTTTTCATGTTTTGGCTTTTGGAAACAGAGTTTCTCACTCTATAACTAAGGCTGGCCTCAAGCTTAATGCTCCTCCTGCCTCAGCCTCTGAAGTGCTGAGATTACAGGCATGCCTCCAACGTGTGCAGCTAAATCGACTTTACTTTTCCCTTTGACAATTCAGTTTTTAGTATTGTGAGCTGAGGAAGATTTTTTTTTTAATCTAGCAGAAGCACAGTAAAACATACCCCCACTAAAATGATCACATATGAAAAATTACAATGGACATTCAGGTTATATGTTATTAGTATTAGGTCTCCCCTGGAAAAAATGGCCCCTTCCTCATTGTTCTCCACTGGTGCACATATGGCCCTTTCCCTAGAAGCTCCCGCCCCTGTCCAGGTAACTGGAGCTCCTGGGGATAGTTGGAGGTCCCAGGCTCTGAGGCCTTGGATGTGGCCACACCTCCTCCCTACTCTTTCCATCATTCGTTCCGCCCCTTTTGCTGCTGGCCCCCGGGCAGTCTTTCCCTTACCTCTTGTCCCTTTCCCCCTTTCTTTGCCTTTCCCTTCTTCTGCATCCTTTGCATCCCCTGCCCGCCTCCATCTTGTGCAGGTCGACAGTTTGCTCTCCACCTAGTAAACTCTTTTCTGCCTGAACCATGTGGCAATCTCCTTTTGCTGAACCTAACAATTACCATAAAATATTTTGACAATGGAAGCAATTCAACTGTGTTGCTTACCCCAGCATCCGTTTAAAATATTTTAGGCAACCAGGGCCCCAAACTGTATTAATTATGAAATAAACTATATTAACCTGATAAGGAGACCTCATTTAAAAGCCAAGCTTGCAGGAGATGAATGGCCACATCAGGTTTAAATCTTTTAATTAAATTTTATTTCTACAACTTGTGCAATCCACTATTTATGATTGAAAGGCAACCTCTACCAACAGTTATTTGGCCCCTATTTGTGTATACAGAGCTTTCTCTTTTTTGGCAGTATGAGGAATTGAAATCGGGGCCTCCCACTTGTTAGGCAGATGTTCTGTTCCTTGAGTCATACCACCAGCCCCACCATATGTCTTACTTAGACACTCTTTAAGTGTGTGTCCCTGTTTCACCATTAGATTATAAACCTCAAAGTCAAATGTCTATTCAGAAACTACCTGGTCCTAGATTTGCAAAAGCTTAAACTAGGGGGGGAAAAAGGATCAAGAAAAGAAAAAAAATCATAGGAAATAAATACAGCAAAGCATTCTTATTAGAATGCCCTTTTTTGCAGGACACTAACCCCCTTTACAAGGCCTGCTTCCATACTGCTACTGAGGACATCAACTTTCATTGTGTTTTGGTGAGGACAGACATATCTAAACTATAGCAGGGCCACATGCCAGTGGCTCTTATCTCTAATCCTAGCTACTCAGGAGGCTAAGGTCTGAGGATCAAGATTCAAAGGTAGCTTGAGAAAACACATCTAAGGCTTTTTATCTCCAATTAAAAAGCAAAAAGCTAGAAGTGGAGGTGTGGCTGAAATGATAGGACATCAGCTTTGAAAAGCAGTTCCATGTCCTAGTTCAAGCCCCAGTATGGTACAAAAACAAAGAAAAGAAAAGAAAGAGATGAAAAACCATAGTATACTATCTTCTGTCATTCTGTCAATTGTATCTCCATCCTTTTCCCTCAGTTACCTCACCTGCCACTGGTATAGGAAAGTCAATATAGTGACTGTGGATGTTGTTGTCTGTGTGTCTCAGGATATAGGGGTGCCATATAGGAATAATAATATCAACTCAAAAGGAACTTAGCAAGCCCAAATTTCCTCTGCAGAAGGGCATTCTACTACCAAGAATCTAAGTGTGCTAGCATGCTGGGCAGGAAGTCTGCCTAGCTTTTTCCCTAACATGTACTGCCCCTGTTCTAATTGGTCAAAACTTAGGCTCACAATCTTGTCCAATTGGATAGTATAAAGAGGATTTTTAAAAAATTAGCTTAATTAACAGGGTGTAGCTAAAACTCAGTGAACTTGCAACAGAATGTAACCAGAACAGGAAGTAACTAAAAATACAATTGATGGAGGCCAAGACACACGGCCATAGCAGGATCTTTTCAGAAAAACTCACAGGTTGATGGAAGGAAGCAATGATTCACTTTGACAGAAAATATTTTAGTTCTTACAGTATCCTCCTGATTATCCTTCCCTGCTTCACACAGAAATCAGAAAACTTCAAAAACTATACATTAGATTCTTTTCCTTTTTTCCTTGACAGTCCTGGGGCTTGAACTCAGGGCCTGGGCACTGTCCCTAAGCTTCTTTTGCTCAAGGCTAGCATCTATCACTTGAGCCACAGCAACACATCCAGCTTTTTCTGTTTATGTGGAACTGAGGAATCCAACCCAGGGCTGTGGATGCTAGGCAATCACTCTACCACTAAGCCACATTCCCAGCCCTTACATTAGATTCGTCACTCCTTTATGCATGCCCTTACAGTGGCATCACCTTTCACTTCAGTGGGCAAACGCCCTGCGTGGCCAAAGCCTGTCACTCGCTCCTTGCTCATCCTCATCTTCTGAGTTGCTGCATCTCAACCAGAGCCTTCTCCTATTAGGGCCTGAATGAGTACTTGTCCATGTGAATACTTGTCTAGTGTGGGTAATTGTCCTGTGTGGAGTACTCCTCTGGTGCGAGTGCTTGTCCTGTGTGGAGTACTGCCCTGTGAGTATTTGTCCAGTGCAAGTGTTTGTCCAATGCAAGGGCTTACCCATGTAGAGTACTTGTCCTGTGAGTGCTTGTCCTGTGTGGCGTGCTTGTCCTGTGTGGCGTACTTGTCCTGTCTGTAGAGTGCTTGTCCTGTGCCAGTGCTTGTTCTGTGTGGAGTGCTTGTTCTGTGTGGAGTGCTTTTCCTGTGCCAGTGCTTGTTCTGTGTAGAGTGCTCGTCCTATGTAGAGAGCCTATCTTGTGGGAGTGCTTATCCTATGTGGAGTACTTGTCCTGTGTAAATACTTGTCCTGTGTGAAGTGCTTTCCTTCTTCATAGAGCTGGGTTCCTCACATTCTGTCTCAGCTCAGTACTATTCCTTTGCCTGGCAAAGCAGACGTCTGTATCCATGCTCATTGCCATCCAGTCCATTTCATCCCTGTTCATCAGGACTTCTGTTACTGGCTCGTCAGTGCTAGGTTGGTGGAGCAGGTACATTCAGGCTCCCCCAGCACCTCAGCGTCTTGGGCCCAACAAGTACCTGCTGAATGAGTCACTGCAGCCACACGCATAGCCCCAGCACTCCATCCACCTGTTAGCTTTTTGGTCACTACATGTTTAACAGTGGTATTTTATTCACCCTGGTTAAAGAAGACAAAGCCTATTTCAAGGGCTAAATTGAAATGGACTCATGATACAAATTCCCTCTATCATGGGTTAAAAAACACCCACAGTTTCACAAAAGAAATATTTTCAAAGCACCCATATCGCAAACAATTGGCTTCAGAAAGTTACCTGATAATGCATTAATTGAAACACCAAATACTGAGTTCAAGAAACTATAGAGATAATCAAAAAGAACCTGTCTTTATCATGCATGAGGGGGAAGCTCCGCACTTTCTCTTCCATCCCCCGTGGCTGGCTCACACATTCCTGTGTGTGAAGAGACACCATGCAGTGTGATATTCTTGGCAGCATGCTAGCCCAGGCTCCCTGGGAAGCTGCAAGGCCCTGTCCTCACTCCTGGGCAGACAGTGAGTCCTCGGGGAATCACAGCTCACCTAGATCATTGTTTAGGCACGACAGAATAATTACTAAACTGGGGGGCTTTTAAAGAGACTGTCAGCTGGGCACTGGTGGCTCACGCCTGTAATCCTAGCTACTTAGGAGGCTGAGATCTCTGGATTGCAATTCAAAGCCAGACCAGGAAGGAAAGTCCATGAGATTCTTATTTCCAATTAACCACAAAAAAAATCAGAGGTGGAGCTATGGCTCAAGTGGTAGAGTGCTAGCCTTGAACTTTTACAAAAGCTCAGGGACAGCGCCCAGGCCCTCAATTCAAGCCCCAGGATTGGTACAAAAGAAAAAAGTAGGGGTTGGGGGGAGAGGATGGGGAAGGGACTCTCCATCCTCTAAAACTCCAATATGCTTTTCATGACTGTTGGATAGTATGAGAAGTTTCCAATTTTGCAGGCAGATTCATTCTGTAGATAGCTTCATTTGGAAGTAAAATCAGATGAAACCCTTCAAGGTACAAGTATTTTCTATTGCAATATACAGTTTCGTTTTTAAATGGAGAAATAATGATTAGGAAAGAATCCATTTCATATACTAAAAATAAATTCAACCATCTGTCTGGTAGATATGAAAACAGCAGCAAAGAAAACACAGATAAATCTAAACAGACTGAGTCAGAAGAAGAAAGTATTTCATAGAAAGTTATTTTATTATTAGAACAGTATGGTTTTATACACTTAAGATCTCCATTACAGATAGCAAAGTCCCTCCCCTCCCACAAATATAAAAAGCTCTGACTCCCACACTGCCCGCCCCACCCATTAGTCTGGAGGAAGTTGGTGTCCACAACCAGTATCCTGAAGAAGCCACACTTCCTCCTTAGCTTAGGCTTCAACTAGCACTCAGTCCTCCTCTTGCTGATTTCTTTGCTGTGGAAGGAAACCAAGGGTCTGTTGGTCTTTTAGATCCAGTATTTGCATTTTTCCACACAGAATCACAGGGAAACAAGTACAAAGAGTTACACCCTTCCCTGAGTAAGCACAGCAGAAACTTGACTTCTTGCAGCCCCAAGACAACAACACATACATTAAAGCTAGAAGTATCATGAAAATCTTACAACATACATTATACAAATTTTACGATGTAAGGATCCTTCCTATCATTCCAATCAATAAATTATTCCTTCAGCTCACACTCCATATTTTATTGTGCAATGATGGAAGTCAGTAATTCTGACCCTTGAATGGATGATCATGAAATAAAAGTCTGGCTGGTATAAGGCTAAAATGAAATGTGAAAAAGTGCACTTGACAACCAACTTGAAAAAAATGAACCACCTATGGAATATATATATATATACATTACCAGCTTAAGGAAATCTATCAGCTTGTGTGCGTCTTCCCCAGTGGAGAGGTCTACGAAGTCCTTGGGTAGGCCGTAGCTCAGATAGGGGCTAGGTTGCACTGTGACTTCACTGTCTGTACAGCGGAAAGCTGGAGAATCCTGGACAAAGAGAAGCCAGGGAAGCCTGGGAGTCATTTATTTAAGTCTATTCTCCAAACTAAAAAAAAAAGATCTGGACATAATTTCAAAGCCCATATTCTCTTCTGTGTTAGATAAGGAAGATAAGAAGACTCAAGTAAAAGAAGACACCAGAAATTTAAAATAATTCTACAGACCCACTAGAAAATAGAAGGCATCTAACAATCATATTCATGAAGAGTCAGGTTGACTTGTAAACTCTATGGTGCAGGGCTACTGTGTACAGTGGCTCACACAAGCTCACATCAGCCAGACCCTGTATAATCACTATTGTTTTAGGAATAAAGTATGAGTACTACAGAATACCTCATTGGCGGACAAGAAAGTTCTTTGAGCTCCCTACATTTTTTGTTTGTTTTTTGGTTGTGGTTTTTTTTGGGGGGGGTCCAGTCGTGGGGCCTGAACTCTGGACCTGGGCGCTGTCCCTCAGCTCTTCAGCTCAAGGCTAGCGCTCTACCACTTGAGCCACAGCGCCA